>NW_027507961.1:0-208385 GCF_051348905.1 Ranitomeya variabilis | reverse complement strand
TAGGGTGTAGAGTGTAGCGTGTAGGGTGTAGAGTGTAACATGTAGCGTGTAGGGTGTAGGGCGTAGCGTGTAGCGTGTACCGTGTAGCGTGTAGGGTGTAGCGTGTAGAGTGTAGTGTGTGGCGTGCAGGGCGTAGGGTGTAGCGTGTAGCGTGTAGGGTGTAGGGTGTAGAGTGTAGGGTGTAGCATGTAGGGTGTAGGGTGTAGGGAATAGCGTGTAGGGTGTAGAGTGTAGCGTGTAGGGTGTACGGTGTAGAGTGTAGGGTATAAGCTGTAGCGTTTAGCGTGTAGAGTGTAGCGTGTAGCGTGTAGCGTGTAGGGTGTAGAGTGTAGAGTGTAGCGTGTAGCGTGTAGCGTGTAGGGTGTAGGATGTAGCGTGTAGGGTGTAGCATGTAGCGTGTAGCGTGTAGCATGTAGAGTAGGGTGTAGGGTGTAGGGTGTAGAGTGTAGTGTGTAGAGTGTAGAGTGTAGCGTGTAGAGTGTAAAGTGTAGCGTGTAGGGTGTAGCGTGTAGTGTGTAGCATGTAGCGCGTAGCGTGTAGAGTGTAGGGTATAGAGTGTAGCGTGTAGAGAGTAGGGAGCAGAGTGTAGTGTGTAGCATGTAGGGTGTAGGGTGTACAGTGTAGGGTGTAGGGTGTAGCGTGTAGCGTGTAGAGTGTAGGGAGTAGGGTGTAGGGTGTAGTGTGTAGGGTGTAGCGTGTATCATGTACCGTGTAGCGTGTAGCATGTAGAGTAGGGTGTAGGGTGTAGAGTGTAGCATGTAGGGTGTAGGGTGTAGAGTGTAGGGTGTAGCATGTAGGGTGTAGGGTGTACAGTGTAGGGTGTAGGGTGTAGCGTGTAGCGTGTAGAGTGTAGGGAGTAGGGTGTAGGGTGTAGCGTGTAGGGTGTAGAGTGTGGCTTGTAGCGTGTAGCGTGTAGGGTGTAGCGTGTAGCGTGTAGGGTGTAGCGTGTATCATGTACCGTGTAGCGAGTAGCATGTAGAGTAGGGTGTAGGGTGTAGAGTGTAGCATGTAGGGTGTAGGGTGTAGAGTGTAGGGTGTAGCATGTAGGGTGTAGGGTGTAGCGTGTAGGGTGTAGAGTGTAGCGTGTAGGGTGTACGGTGTAGAGTGTAGGGTATAAGCTGTAGCGTTTAGCGTGTAGAGTGTAGCGTGTAGCGTGTAGGGTGTAGAGTGTAGGGTGTAGAGTGTAGCGTGTAGCGTGTAGGGTGTAGGGTGAAGCGTGTAGGGTGTAGCATGTAGCGTGTAGCGTGTAGCATGTAGAGTAGGGTGTAGGGTGTAGAGTGTAGCGTGTAGCGTGTAGTGTGTAGCGTGTAGAGTGTAAAGTGTAGCGTGTAGTGTGTAGTGTGTAGCGTGTAGCGCGTAGCGTGTAGAGTGTAGGGTATAGAGTGTAGCGTGTAGAGAGTAGGGAGTAGAGTGTAGAGTGTAGCGTGTAGGGTGTAGAGTGTAGCAAGTAGCGTGTAGTGTGTAGGGTGTAGAGTGTAGGGTGTAGCATGTAGGGTGTAGAGTGTAGCGTGTAGGGTGTAGCGTGTAGCGTGCAGGGTGTAGAGTGTAGCGTATAGCGTGTAGGGTGTAGGGTGTAGCGTGTAGAGTGTAGCGTGTAGCGTGTAGGGTGTAGGGTGTACAGTGTAGCGTGTAGAGTGTAGTGTGTAGCGTGTAGAGTGTAGCGTGTAGCGTGTAGCGTG
Organism: Ranitomeya variabilis; assembly: GCF_051348905.1. NCBI lineage: Eukaryota > Metazoa > Chordata > Amphibia > Anura > Dendrobatidae > Ranitomeya > Ranitomeya variabilis. The sequence goes on along the minus strand of NW_027507961.1, from coordinate 206,706 downwards.
TAGGGTGTAGGGTGTAGAGTGTAGAGTGTAGCGTGTAGGGTGTAGAGTGTAGCGTGTAGAGAGTAGGGTGTAGGGTGTAGAGTGTAGGGTGTAGGGTGTAGAGTGTAACGTGTAGCGTGTAGGGTGTAGCGTGTAGGGTGTAGAGTGTAGGGTGTAGCGTGTAGGGTGTAGCGTGTAGCGTGTAGCGTGTAGGGTGTAGGGTGTAGAGTGTAGGGTGTAGCGTGTAGGGTGTAGCGTGTAGCGTGTAGCGTGTAGGGTGTAGGGTGTAGAGTGTAGGGTGTAGCGTGTAGGGTGTAGAGTGTAGCGTCTAGCGTGTAGCGTATAGTGTGCAGCGTGTAGCGTGTAGATTGTAGCGTGTAGGGTGTAGGGTGTAGGGTGTAGCGTGTAGCGTGTAGATTGTAGCGTGTAGGGTGTAGGGTGTAGCGTGTAGCGTGTAGGGTGTAGGGTGTAGGGTGTACCGTGTAGGGTGTAGCGTGTAGCGTGTAGCGTGTAGAGTGTAGCATGTAGGGTGTAGCAAGTAGCGTGTATTGTGTAGGGTGTAGAGTGTAGCATGTAGCGTGTAGAGTGTAGGGTGTAGCGTGTAGGGTGTAGAGTGTAGCGTGTAGAGTGTAGCGTGTAGCGTGTAGGGTGTCACTTTTTCCTCTGATGAAGACGCTTGAGTAGCGTCGATACGCGTGGGGTTCAGGGCTTCCTTTGTTTTTTTCCCTAGGGACAGGACTTGGGTAACTTATCTTTACAACTGCTATGGAATTACACCTATTTACTTCATGCATGGCCTGGCATTTTTCCAAGCCTTAGGACAATGGATCCTGATTCTTTGTATTTCCACAAGGCGTCTGTATGCATACATTTATCCAAATAACTTGGATTTTGTAGTACTGCAGCATATCTATTTCCCTGATTACCTTTCTATAGGGGTCTGCTTTCATTTGCTTACCAACTGTGCGCACGCATGCTGTGTTGAACAAAATAGGATCCATGATGTATTTCTTCCAGATACTAGGCTGGAGTATATGTTTCCTGTCATAGTACTCAGGGGGTCACAGTTGGCAGTAAACAATAGGCTTCTTATATGTAGATTTGACTAAGATTGGCGTACCCGCATACCTAGCAATTTTTTCTCTCTGGTTATTTCTCCTGTCTCACATATGCTGTAAAGTATTAGCTTCCTTCATTCCCTCGGGTAAAATTACTTATGGCCTATTCAGCCATACTAGTGTTTTAAATGTCTTTAAATGTATGTTTTGCCTGGTTCTGTTTGTGGATTACTATTTTTGTACAATAAAATTGACTATTTAACGTGGATCCCATTGGTTTGCATATCCTTTTCTTTTTGTGTTTAGTGTGTAGCGTGTAGCTTAACCCTACACGCTAAACGCTACACGCTACACTCTACACCCTACACGCTACACCCTACACTCTACACCGCACACTCTACACGCTACACTCTACACCCTACACCCTACACGCTACACGCTACACTCTACACCCTACACGCTACACGCTACACTCTACACTCTACACGCTACACGCTACACTCTACACCCTACACTCTACACGCTACACGCTACACTCTACACCCTACACTCTACACGCTACACTCTACACGCTACACGCTACATGCTACACTCTACACTCTACACCCTACACCCTACACGCTACACGCTATACTCTACACCCTACACGCTACACTCTACACGCTACACGCTACACTCTACACTCTACACGCTACACGCTACACTCTACACCCTACACGCAACACGCTACACTCTATACCCTACATGCTACACTCTGCACGCTACACGCTACACTCTACACCCTACACGCTACACTCTACACCCTACACGCTACACGCTACACCCTACACGCTAAACGCTACAGCTTATACCCTACACTCTACACCGTACACCCTACACGCTACACTCTACACCCTACATGCTACACCCTACACCCTACACCCTACATGCTACACCCTACACTCTACACCCTACACCCTACACACTACACGCTACACCCTACACCCTACACGCTACACTCTACACGCTACACGCTACACTCTACACCCTACACGCAACACCCTACACGCTACACTCTACTCGCTACACTCTACACCCTACACGCTACACTCTACACCCTACTCTCTACACGCTACACGCTACACTCTATACCCTACACTCTACACGCTACACCCTACACCCTACACTCTACATGCTACACCCTACACCCTACACTCTACATGCTACACTCAACACCCTACACGCTACACCCTACACCCTACACCCTACACGCTACACGCTACACTCAACACCCTACACGCTACACCCTACACCCTACACCCTACACGCTACACGCTACACTCTACACTCTACCCCCTACATGCTACACCCTACACTCTACACCCTACACGCAACACGCTACACTCTACACCCTACACACTACACTCTGCATTCTACACGCTACACCCTACACCCTGCACGCTACACTCTGCACGCTACACGCTACACTCTACACCATACACGCTACACCCTACACTCTACACCCTACACCCTACACGCTATACCCGACACCCTACACCCTACATGCTTCACCCTACACGCTACACTCTACACTCTACACCCTACACCCTACACGCTACATGCTACAACCTACACGCTACACTCTACACCCTACACTCTACACGCTACACACTACACGCTACACCCTACACGCTACACGCTACACCCTACACGCTACACGTTACACTCTACACCCTACACCCTACACGCTACACGCTACACCCTACACGCTACACGTTACACTCTACACCCTACACGCTACACTCTACACCCTGCACCCTACACGCTACACGCTACACCCTACATGCTACACGCTACACAATACACGCTACACGTTACACTCTACACCCTACACTCTACACCCTACACTCTACACGCTACACTCTACACCCTACACTCTACACGCTACACGCTACACCCTACACCCTACACGCTACAATCTACACCCTACACCCTACACGCTACACGCTACACCCTACACTCTACACCCTACACCCTACACGCTACACACTATACTCTACACCCTACACGCTACACCCTACACGCAACACGCTACACTCTACACCCTACACGCTACACTCTGCACGCTACACGCTACACCCTACACCCTACACGCTACACTCTACACGCTACACTCTACACCATACACGCTACACCCTACACTCTACACCCTACACGCTATACCCGACACCCTACACCCTGCATGCTTCACACTACACGCTACACTCTACACTATACACCCTACACCCTACACGCTACATGCTACACCCTACACGCTACACTCTACACCCTACACCCTACACGCTACACACTACACGCTACACACTACACCCTACACACTACACGTTACACTCTACACCCTACACTCTGCACTCTACACCCTACACCCTACACGCTACACGCTACAATCTACACCCTACACGCTACACGCTACACCCTACACCCTACACCCTACACGCTACAATCTACACGCTACACGCTACACCCTATACGCTAGACGCTACACTCTACACGCTACACGATACACGCTACACCCTACACACTACACCCTACACTCTACACCCTACACCCTACACGCTACACACTACACGCTACACCCTACACGCTACACCCTACACTCTACACCCTACACCCTACACGCTACACGCTACACCCTACACGCTACACGTTACACTCTACACCCTACACCCTACACTCTACACCCTACACCCTACTCTCTACACGCTATATTCTACACCCTACACGCTACACTCTACACCCTACACGCTACACTCTACACCCTAGACGCTACACTCTATACCCTACACTCTACACGCTACACCCTACACCCTACACTCTACATGCTACACCCTACACCCTACACCCTACACTCTACATGCTACACGCTACACGCTACATGCTACACGCTACACCCTACACGCTACACACTACACACTACACGCTACACCCTACACCCTACACCCTACACGCTACACGCTACACTCTACACCCTACACGCTACACCCTACACCCTACACCCTACACGCTACATGCTACACGCTACACGCTACACCCTACACGCTACACCCTACACTCTACACCCTACACCCTACACACTACACGCTACTCGCTACACTCTACACCCTACACGCTACACGCTACACTCTACACCCTACAAGCTACACGCTACACCCTACACTCTACACCCTACACCGTACACGCTACACGCTACACTCTACACGCTACACCCTTCACTCTACACCCTACACCCTACATGCTACACTCTACACCCTACACGGTACACCCTACAATCTACACGCTACATGCTACACTCTACGCTCTACACCCTACACCCTACACGCTACATGCTACACTCTACACCCTACACGCTACACTCTACACCCTACACGCTACATGCTACACTCTACACCATACACCCTACACGCTACATGCTACACTCTACACCATACACCCTACACGCTACATGCTACACGCTACACTCTACACCCTACACGCTACACGCTAGGGTGTAGAGTGTAATATGTAGCGTGTAGTTTGTAGCGTTTAGCTTGTACGGTGTAGCGTGTAGCGTGTAGGGTGTAGAGTGTAGTGTGTAGCGTGTAGCATGTAGGGTGTAGGGTGTAGAGTGTAGAGTGTAGCGTGTAGGGTGTAGAGTGTAGGGTGTAGGATGTAGAGTGTAGGGTTTAGAGTGTAATGTGTAGCGTGTAGGGTGTAGCGTGTAGCATGTAGGGTGTAGGGTGTGGAGTGTAGGGTGTAGCGTGTAGGGTGTAGAGTGTAGCGTGTAGCGTGTAGAGTGTAGGGTGTAGCGTGTAGGGTGTAGAGTGTAGCGTGTAGGGTGTAGCGTGTAGCGTGCAGGGTGTAGAGTGTAGCGTATAGCGTGTAGGGTGTAGGGTGTAGAGTGTAGAGTGTAGCGTGCAGAGTGTAGCATGCAGGGTGTAGGGTGTAGCGTGTAGAATGCAGAGTGTAGCGTGTAGGGTGTAGAGTGTAGCGTGTAGGGTGTAGAGTATAGCGTGTAGCGTGTAGGGTGTAGGGTGTAGAGTGTAGAGTGTAGCGTGTAGCATGCAGAGTGTAGCATGCAGGGTGGAGGGTGTAGTGTGTAGAATGCATAGTGTAGCGTGTAGGTTGTAGAGTGTAGCGTGTTGCGTGTAGGGTGTAGAGTGTAGCGTGTAGCGTGTAGAGTGTAGCGTGTAGCGTGTAGAGTGTAGCGTGTAGGGTGTATAGCGTGTAGCGTGTAGGGTGTAGGGTGTAGAGTGTAGAGTGTAGCGTGTAGCGTGTAGAGTGTAGCGTGTAGCGTGTAGCGTGTAGAGTGTAGGGTGTAGCGTGTAGGGTGTAGAGTGTCGGGTGTAGCGTGTAGGGTGTAGGGTGTAGAGTGTAGGGTGTAGCGTGTATGGTGTAGAGTGTAGCGTGTAGCGTGCAGAGTATAGCGTGTAGGGTGTAGCGTGTAGCGTGCAGAGTGTAGCGTGTAGGGTGTAGAGTGTAGCGTGTTGCGTGTAGGGTGTAGAGTGTAGCGTGTAGCGTGTAGAGTGTAGAGTGTAGCATGTAGCGTGTAGAGTGTAGCGTGTAGGGTGCAGAGTATAGCGTGTAGCGTGTAGGGTGTAGGGTGTAGAGTGTAGAGTGTAGCATGTAGCGTGTAGCGTGTAGAGTGTAGGGTGTAGCGTGTAGGTTGTACACCCGACACTCTACACCCTACACGCTACACCCTACACTCTACACGCTACACGCTACACGCTACACCCTACACGCTACATGCTACACTCTACACCCTACACGCTACACTCTACACCCTACACGCTACATGCTACACTCTACACCATACACCCTACACGCTACATGCTACACGCTACACTCTACACCCTACACGCTATACGCTAGGGTGTAGAGTGTAATATGTAGCGTGTAGTTTGTAGCGTTTAGCTTGTAGGGTGTAGCGTGTAGCGTGTAGGGTGTAGAGTGTAGTGTGTAGCGTGTAGCATGTAGGGTGTAGGGTGTAGAGTGTAGAGTGTAGCGTGTAGCGTGTAGAGTGTAGCGTGTAGCGTGTAGCGTGTAGAGTGTAGGGTGTAGCGTGTAGGGTGTAGAGTGTAGGGTGTAGCGAGTAGGGTGTAGCGTGAAGCGTGTAGCGTGTAGCGTGTAGGGTGTAGGGTGTAGGGTGTAGCGTGTAGGGTGTAGAGTGTAGCGTGTAGGGTGTAGGCTGTAGGGTGTAGCGTGTAGTGTGTAGAGTGTAGCGTGTAGCGTGTAGGGTGTAGCGTGTAGCATGTATCGTGTAGCGTGTAGCATGTAGAGTGTAGGGTGTAGGCTGTAGGGTGTAGCATGTAGAGTGTAGGGTGTAGGCTGTAGCGTGTAGAGTGTAGGGTATAGAGTGTAGCGTGTAGAGAGTAGGGTGTAGAGTGTAGAGTGTAGCGTGTAGGGTGTAGAGTGTAGCGTGTAGAGCGTATTGTGTAGAATGTAGAGTGTAGCATGTAGCGTGTAGAGTGTAGGGTGTAGAGTGTAGCGTGTAGAGTGTAGCGTGTAGGGTGTAGCGTGTCGGGTGTAGGGTGTAGGGTGTAGCGTGTAGTTTGTAGGGTGTAGGGTGTAGGGTGTTGCGTGTAGGGTGTAGAGTGTAGCGTGTAGCGTGTAGAGTGTAGCGTGTAGGGTGTAGGGTGTAGCGTGTAGTGTGTAGGGTGTAGGTTGTAGAGTGTAGGGTGTAGCATGTAGGGTGTAGGGTGTAGGGTGTAGCATGTAGGGTGTAGAGTGTAGCGTGTAGGGTGTACGGTGTAGAGTGTAGGGTATAAGCTGTAGCGTTTAGCGTGTAGGGTGTAGCGTGTAGCGTGTAGGGTGTAGAGTGTAGCGTGTAGGGTGTAGAGTATAGCATGTAGAGAGTAGGGTGTAGGGTGTAGGGTGTAGAGTGTATTGTGTAGCGTGTAGGGTGTAGCGTGTAGCGTGTAGGGTGTAGAGTGTAGGGTGAAGGGTGTAGCGTGTAGCGTGTAGCGTGTAGGGTGTAGGGTGTAGATTGTAGCGTGTAGGGTGTAGCATGTAGCGTGTAGGGTGTAGGGTGTAGAGTGTAGAGTGTAGCGTGTAGGGTGAAGCATGTAGGGTGTAGGGTGTCGGGTGTAGCGTGTAGGGTGTAGGGTGTAGAGCGTAGGGTGTAGCGTGTATGGTGTAGAGTGTAGCGTGTAGCGTGCAGAGTATAGCGTGTAGGGTGTAGCGTGTAGCGTGCAGAGTGTAGCGTGTAGGGTGTAGAGTGTAGCGTGTTGCGTGTAGGGTGTAGAGTGTAGCGTGTAGCGTGTAGAGTGTAGAGTGTAGCATGTAGCGTGTAGAGTGTAGCGTGTAGGGTGTAGAGTATAGCGTGTAGCGTGTAGGGTGTAGGGTGTAGAGTGTAGAGTGTAGCATGTAGCGTGTAGCGTGTAGAGTGTAGCGTGTAGCGTGTAGAGTGTAGGGTGTAGCGTGTAGCGTGTAGCGTGTAGAGTGTAGGGTGTAGCGTGTAGCGTGTAGGGTGTAGGGTGTAGAGTGTAGCGTGTAGCGTGTAGAGTGTACGGTGTAGAGTGTAGGGTGTAGCGTGTAGGGTGTAGAGTGTAGCGTGTAGCGTGTAGCGTGTAGGGTTAAGTTACACGCTACACACTAAACACAAAAAGAAAAGGATATGCAAACCAATGGGATCCACGTTAAATAGTCAATTTTATTGTACAAAAATAGTAATCCACAAACAGAACCAGGCAAATCATACATTTAAAAACATTTAAAACACTAGTATGGCTGAATAGGCCATAAGTAATTTTACCCGAGGGAATGAAGGAAGCTAATACTTTACAGCATATGTGAGACAGGAGAAATAACCAGAGAGAAAAAATTGCTAGGTATGCGGGTACACCAATCTTGGTCAAATCTACATATAAGAAGCCTATTGTTTACTGCCAACTGTGACCCCCTGAGTACTATGACAGGAAACATATACTCCAGCCTAGTATCTGGAAGAAATACATCATGGATCCTATTTTGTTCAACACAGCATGCGTGCGCACAGTTGGTAAGCAAATGAAAGCAGACCCCTATAGAAAGGTAATCAGGGAAATAGATATGCTGCAGTACTACAAAATCCTAGTTATTTGGATAAATGTATGCATACAGACGCCTTGTGGAAATAGAAAGAATCAGGATCCATTGTCCTAAGGCTTGGAAAAATGCCAGGCCATGCATGAAGTAAATAGGTGTAATTCCATAGCAGTCCTGTCCCTCGGGAAAAAAACAAAGGAAGCCCTGAACCCCACGCGTATCGACGCTACTCAAGCGTCTTCATCAGAGGAAAAAGTGACACCCTACACGCTACACTCTACACCCTACACAATACACGCTGCTTGCTACACCCTACATGCTACACTCTACACGCTACACGCTAAACCCTACACGGTACACCCTACACCCTACACCCTACACGCTACACGCTACACCCTACACCCTACACCCTACACGCTACAATCTACACGCTACACGCTACACACTATACGCTACACGCTACACGCTACACTCTACACCCTACACGCTACACTCTACACCCTACACGCTACACCCTACACTCTACACGCTACATGCTACACTCTACACCCTACACAATACACGCTACTTGCTACACCCTACATGCTACACTCTACACGCTACACGCTACACGCTACACCCTACACGGTACACCCTACACCCTACACCCTACACGCTACAATCTACACGCTACACGCTACACACTATACGCTACACGCTAGACGCTACACTCTACACGCTACACGATACACGCTACACCCTACACTCTACACCCTACACGCTACACGCTACACCCTACTAGCTAAACGCTACAAACTACACGCTACATATTACACTCTACACCCTAGCGTGTAGCGTGTAGGGTGTAGAGTGTAGCGTGTAGGGTGTAGAGTGTAGCGTGTAGGGTGTAGAGTGTAGCATGTAGCGTGTAGGGTGTAGGGTGTAGAGTGTAGAGTGTAGCATGTAGCGTGTAGATTGTAGGGTGTACCGTGTAGGGTGTAGAGTGTAGCGTGTACGGTGTAGGGTGTAGAGTGTAGGGTGTAGCGTGTATCATGTAGGGTGTAGGGTGTAGAGTGTAGCATGTAGCGTGTAGCGTGTGTAGGGTGTAGGGTGTGGTGTAGCGTGTAGGGTGTAGAGTGCAGCGTGTAGGGTGTAGAGTGTAGCGTGTAGCGTGTGTAGGGTGTAGGGTGTAGAGTGTAGCGTGTAGCGTGTAGGGTGTAGGGTGTAGAGTGTAGCGTGTAGGGTGTAGCGTGTAGGGTTTAGGGTGTAGGGTGTAGAGTGTAGGGTGTTGCGTGTAGGGTGTGGAGTGTAGCGTGTAGGGTGTAGCGTGTAGAGTGTAGCGTGTAGCGTGTAGGGTGGAGAGTGTAGAGTGTAGGGTGTAGCGTGTAGGGTGTAGAGTGTAGCGTGTAGCGTGCAGGGTGTAGAGTGTAGCGTATAGCGTGTAAGGTGTAGGATGTAGAGTGTAGCGTGTAGGGTGTAGAGTGTAGCGTGTAGGGTGAAGCATGTAGGGTGTAGGGTGTCGGGTATAGCGTGTAGGGTGTAGGGTGTAGAGTGTAGGGTGTAGCGTGTATGGTGTAGAGTGTAGCGTGTAGAGTGTAGCGTGTAGGGTGTGGCGTGTAGCGTGCAGAGTGTAGCGTGTAGGGTGTAGAGTGTAGCGTGTTGCGTGTAGGGTGTAGAGTGTAGCGTGTAGCGTGTAGAGTGTAGAGTGTAGCGTGTAGCGTGTAGAGTGTAGCGGGTAGGGTGTAGAGTGTAGCATGTAGCGTGTAGGGTGTAGGGTGTAGAGTGTAGAGTGTAGCGTGTAGGGTGAAGCATGTAGGGTGTAGGGTGTCGGGTATAGCGTGTAGGGTGTAGGGTGTAGAGTGTAGGGTGTAGCGTGTATGGTGTAGAGTGTAGCGTGTAGCGTGTAGAGTGTAGCGTGTAGGGTGTAGGGTGTAGCGTGTAGCGTGTAGAGTGTAGAGTGTAGCGTGTAGCGTGTAGAGTGTAGAGTGTAGCGTGTAGCGTGTAGAGTGTAGAGTGTAGCGTGTAGAGTGTAGCGGGTAGGGTGTAGAGTGTAGCGAGTAGCGTGTAGGGTGTAGGGTGTAGAGTGTAGGGTGTAGCGTGTAGGGTGTAGAGTGTAGCGTGTAGGGTGTAGGGTGTAGAGTGTAGCGTGTAGGGTGTAGCGTGTAGCATGTAGCGTGTAGCGTGTAGCATGTAGAGTGTAGCGTGTAGGGTGTAGAGTGTAGCGTGTAGGGTGTAGCGTGTAGCGTGTAGCGTGCAGGGTGTAGAGTGTAGCGTATAGCGTGTAGGGTGTAGAGTGTAGGGTGTAGCATGTAGCGTGTAGAGTGTAGCGTGTAGGGTGTAGGGTGTACAGTGTAGGGTGTAGCGTGTAGCATGTAGGGTGTAGGGTGTAGCGTGTAGCGTGTACCGTGTAGCGTATAGAGTGCAGCGTGTAGGGTGTAGAGTGTAGCGTGTAGTGTGTAGCGTGTAGGGTGTAGGGTGTAGCGTGTAGGGTGTAGAGTGTAGCGTGTAGGGTGTAGAGTGTAACATGTAGCGTGTAGGGTGTAGGGCGTAGCGTGTAGCGTGTACCGTGTAGCGTGTAGAGTGTAGTGTGTAGGGTGTAGAGTGTAGCGTGTAGGGTGTAGAGTGTAGCGTGTAGCGTGTAGCGTGTATCGTGTAGAGTGTAGCGTGTAGGGTGTAGCGTGTAGAGTGTAGTGTGTGGCGTGCAGGGCGTAGGGTGTAGCGTGTAGCGTGTAGGGTGTAGGGTGTAGAGTGTAGGGTGTAGCATGTAGGGTGTAGGGTGTAGGGTATAGCGTGTAGGGTGTAGAGTGTAGCGTGTAGGGTGTACGGTGTAGAGTGTAGGGTATAAGCTGTAGCGTTTAGCGTGTAGAGTGTAGCGTGTAGCGTGTAGCGTGTAGCGTGTAGGGTGTAGAGTGTAGGGTGTAGAGTGTAGCGTGTAGCGTGTAGCGTGTAGGGTGTAGGATGTAGCGTGTAGGGTGTAGCATGTAGCGTGTAGCGTGTAGCATGTAGAGTAGGGTGTAGGGTGTAGGGTGTAGAGTGTAGTGTGTAGAGTGTAGAGTGTAGCGTGTAGAGTGTAAAGTGTAGCGTGTAGGGTGTAGCGTGTAGTGTGTAGCGTGTAGCGCGTAGCGTGTAGAGTGTAGGGTATAGAGTGTAGCGTGTAGAGAGTAGGGAGCAGAGTGTAGTGTGTAGCATGTAGGGTGTAGGGTGTACAGTGTAGGGTGTAGTGTGTAGCGTGTAGCGTGTAGAGTGTAAGGAGTAGGGTGTAGGGTGTAGCGTGTAGGGTGTGGAGTGTAGCGTGTAGCGTGTAGGGTGTAGCGTGTAGCGTGTAGGGTGTAGCGTGTATCATGTACCGTGTAGCGTGTAGCATGTAGAGTAGGGTGTAGGGTGTAGAGTGTAGCATGTAGGGTGTAGGGTGTAGAGTGTAGGGTGTAGCATGTAGGGTGTAGGGTGTACAGTGTAGGGTGTAGGGTGTAGCGTGTAGCGTGTAGAGTGTAGGGAGTAGGGTGTAGGGTGTAGCGTGTAGGGTGTAGAGTGTGGCTTGTAGCGTGTAGCGTGTAGGGTGTAGCGTGTAGCGTGTAGGGTGTAGCATGTATCATGTACCGTGTAGCGAGTAGCATGTAGAGTAGGGTGTAGGGTGTAGAGTGTAGCATGTAGGGTGTAGGGTGTAGAGTGTAGGGTGTAGCATGTAGGGTGTAGGGTGTAGCGTGTAGGGTGTAGAGTGTAGCGTGTAGGGTGTACGGTGTAGAGTGTAGGGTATAAGCTGTAGCGTTTAGCGTGTAGAGTGTAGCGTGTAGCGTGTAGGGTGTAGAGTGTAGGGTGTAGAGTAGCGTGTAGCGTGTAGCGTGTAGCGTGTAGGGTGTAGGGTGAAGCGTGTAGGGTGTAGCATGTAGCGTGTAGCGTGTAGCATGTAGAGTAGGGTGTAGGGTGTAGAGTGTAGCGTGTAGCGTGTAGTGTGTAGCGTGTAGAGTGTAAAGTGTAGCGTGTAGTGTGTAGTGTGTAGCGTGTAGCGCGTAGCGTGTAGAGTGTATGGTATAGAGTGTAGCGTGTAGAGAGTAGGGAGTAGAGTGTAGAGTGTAGCGTGTAGGGTGTAGAGTGTAGCGAGTAGCGTGTAGTGTGTAGGGTGTAGAGTGTAGGGTGTAGCATGTAGGGTGTAGAGTGTAGCGTGTAGGGTGTAGCGTGTAGCGTGCAGGGTGTAGAGTGTAGCGTATAGCGTGTAGGGTGTAGGGTATAGCGTGTAGAGTGTAGCGTGTAGCGTGTAGGGTGTAGGGTGTACAGTGTAGGGTGTAGCGTGTAGAGTGTAGTGTGTGGCGTGCAGGGCATAGGGTGTAGCGTGTAGGGTGTAGGGTGTAGTGTAGGGTGTAGCATGTAGGGTGTAGGGTGTAGCGTGTAGGGTGTAGAGTGTAGCATGTAGGGTGTACGGTGTAGAGTGTAGGGTATAAGCTGTAGCGTTTAGCGTGTAGAGTGTAGCGTGTAGCGTGTAGCGTGTAGGGTGTAGGGTGTAGAGTGTAGAGTGTAGCGTGTAGGGTGTAGAGTGTAGCGTGTAGAGAGTAGGGTGTAGGGTGTAGAGTGTAGGGTGTAGGGTGTAGAGTGTAACGTGTAGCGTGTAGGGTGTAGCGTGTAGGGTGTAGAGTGTAGGGTGTAGCGTGTAGGGTGTAGCGTGTAGCGTGTAGCGTGTAGGGTGTAGGGTGTAGAGTGTAGGGTGTAGCGTTTAGGGTGTAGCGTGTAGCGTGTAGCGTGTAGGGTGTAGGGTGTAGAGTGTAGGGTGTAGCGTGTAGGGTGTAGAGTGTAGCGTCTAGCGTGTAGCGTATAGTGTGCAGCGTGTAGCGTGTAGATTGTAGCGTGTAGAGTGTAGGGTGTAGGGTGTAGCGTGTAGCGTGCAGATTGTAGCGTGTAGGGTGTAGGGTGTAGCGTGTAGCGTGTAGGGTGTAGGGTGTAGGGTGTACCGTGTAGGGTGTAGCGTGTAGCGTGTAGCGTGTAGAGTGTAGCATGTAGGGTGTAGCAAGTAGCGTGTATTGTGTAGGGTGTAGAGTGTAGCATGTAGCGTGTAGAGTGTAGGGTGTAGCGTGTAGGGTGTAGAGTGTAGCGTGTAGGGTGTAGAGTGTAGCGTGTAGCGTGTAGGGTGTCACTTTTTCCTCTGATGAAGACGCTTGAGTAGCGTCGATACGCGTGGGGTTCAGGGCTTCCTTTGTTTTTTTCCCAAGGGACAGGACTTGGGTAACTTATCTTTACAACTGCTATGGAATTACACCTATTTACTTCATGCATGGCCTGGCATTTTTCCAAGCCTTAGGACAATGGATCCTGGTTCTTTGTATTTCCACAAGGCGTCTGTATGCATACATTTATCCAAATAACTAGGATTTTGTAGTACTGCAGCATATCTATTTCCCTGATTACCTTTCTATAGGGGTCTGCTTTCATTTGCTTACCAACTGTGCGCACGCATGCTGTGTTGAACAAAATAGGATCCATGATGTATTTCTTCCAGATACTAGGCTGGAGTATATGTTTCCTGTCATAGTACTCAGGGGGTCACAGTTGGCAGTAAACAATAGGCTTCTTATATGTAGATTTGACTAAGATTGGTGTACCCGCATACCTAGCAATTTTTTCTCTCTGGTTATTTCTCCTGTCTCACATATGCTGTAAAGTATTAGCTTCCTTCATTCCCTCGGGTAAAATTACTTATGGCCTATTCAGCCATACTAGTGTTTTAAATGTCTTTAAATGTATGTTTTGCCTGGTTCTGTTTGTGGATTACTATTTTTGTACAATAAAATTGACTATTTAACGTGGATCCCATTGGTTTGCATATCCTTTTCTTTTTGTGTTTAGTGTGTAGCGTGTAGCTTAACCCTACACGCTAAACGCTACACGCTACACTCTACACCCTACACGCTACACCCTACACTCTACACCGCACACTCTACACGCTACACTCTACACCCTACACCCTACACGCTACACGCTACACTCTACACCCTACACGCTACACGCTACACTCTACACTCTACACGCTACACGCTACACTCTACACCCTACACTCTACACGCTACACGCTACACGCTACACCCTACACTCTACACGCTACACGCTACACTCTACACGCTACACGCTACATGCTACACTCTACACTCTACACCCTACACCCTACACGCTACACGCTATACTCTACACCCTACACGCTACACTCTACACGCTACATGCTACACTCTACACTCTACACGCTACACGCTACACTCTACACCCTACACGCAACACGCTACACTCTATACCCTACATGCTACACTCTGCACGCTACACGCTACACTCTACACCCTACACGCTACACTCTACACCCTACACGCTACACGCTACACCCTACACGCTAAACGCTACAGCTTATACCCTACACTCTACACCGTACACCCTACACGCTACACTCTACACCCTACATGCTACACCCTACACCCTACACCCTACATGCTACACCCTACACTCTACACCCTACACCCTACACACTACACGCTACACCCTACACCCTACACGCTACACTCTACACGCTACACGCTACACTCTACACCCTACACGCAACACCCTACACGCTACACTCTACTCGCTACACTCTACACCCTACACGCTACACTCTACACCCTACTCTCTACACGCTACACGCTACACTCTATACCCTACACTCTACACGCTACACCCTACACCCTACACTCTACATGCTACACCCTACACCCTACACTCTACATGCTACACTCAACACCCTACACGCTACACCCTACACCCTACACCCTACACGCTACACGCTACACTCAACACCCTGCACGCTACACCCTACACCCTACACCCTACACGCTACACGCTACACTCTACACTCTACCCCCTACATGCTACACCCTACACTCTACACCCTACACGCAACACGCTACACTCTACACCCTACACGCTACACTCTGCATTCTACACGCTACACCCTACACACCCAGCACGCTACACTCTGCACGCTACACGCTACACTCTACACCATACACGCTACACCCTACACTCTACACCCTACACCTTACACGCTATACCCGACACCCTACACCCTACATGCTTCACCCTACACGCTACACTCTACACTCTACACCCTACACCCTACACGCTACATGCTACAACCTACACGCTACACTCTACACCCTACACTCTACACGCTACACACTACACGCTACACCCTACACGCTACACGCTACACCCTACACGCTACACGTTATACTCTACACCCTACACCCTACACGCTACACGCTACACCCTACACGCTACACGTTACACTCTACACCCTACACGCTACACTCTACACCCTGCAACCTACACGCTACACGCTACACCCTACATGCTACACGCTACACAATACACGCTACACGTTACACTCTACACCCTACACTCTACACCCTACACTCTACACGCTACACTCTACACCCTACACTCTACACGCTACACGCTACACCCTACACCCTACACGCTACAATCTACACCCTACACGCTACACGCTACACCCTACAATCTACACCCTACACCCTACACGCTACACACTATACTCTACACCCTACACGCTACACCCTACACGCAACACGCTACACTCTACACCCTACACGCTACACTCTGCACGCTACACGCTACACCCTACACCCTACACGCTACACTCTACACGCTACACTCTACACCATACACGCTACACCCTACACTCTACACCCTACACGCTATACCCGACACCCTACACCCTGCATGCTTCACACTACACGCTACACTCTACACTATACACCCTACACCCTACACGCTACATGCTACACCCTACACGCTACACTCTACACCCTACACCCTACACGCTACACACTACACGCTAAACATTACACCCTACACACTACACGTTACACTCTACACCCTACACTCTGCACTCTACACCCTACACCCTACACGCTACACGCTACAATCTACACCCTACACGCTACACGCTACACCCTACACCCTACACCCTACACGCTACAATCTACACGCTACACGCTACACCCTATACGCTAGACGCTACACTCTACACGCTACACGATACACGCTACACCCTACACACTACACCCTACACTCTACACCCTACACCCTGCATGCTACACGCTACACCCTACACGCTACACCCTACACTCTACACCCTACACCCTACACGCTACACGCTACACCCTACACGCTACACGTTACACTCTACACCCTACACCCTACACTCTACACCCTACACCCTACTCTCTACACGCTATATTCTACACCCTACACGCTACACTCTACACCCTACACGCTACACTCTACACCCTAGACGCTACACTCTATACCCTACACTCTACACGCTACACCCTACACCCTACACTCTACATGCTACACCCTACACCCTACACCCTACACTCTACATGCTACACGCTACACGCTACATGCTACACGCTACACCCTACACGCTACACACTACACACTACACGCTACACCCTACACCCTACACCCTACACGCTACACGCTACACTCTACACCCTACACGCTACACCCTACACCCTACACCCTACACGCTACATGCTACACGCTACACGCTACACCCTACACGCTACACCCTACACTCTACACCCTACACCCTACACACTACACGCTACTCGCTACACTCTACACCCTACACGCTACACGCTACACTCTACACCCTACAAGCTACACGCTACACCCTACACTCTACACCCTACACCGTACACGCTACACGCTACACTCTACACGCTACACCCTTCACTCTACACCCTACACCCTACATGCCACACTCTACACCCTACACGGTACACCCTACAGTCTACACGCTACATGCTACACTCTACGCTCTACACCCTACACCCTACACGCTACATGCTACACTCTACACCCTACACGCTACACTCTACACCCTACACGCTACATGCTACACTCTACACCATACACCCTACACGCTACATGCTACACGCTACACTCTACACCCTACACGCTACACGCTAGGGTGTAGAGTGTAATATGTAGCGTGTAGTTTGTAGCGTTTAGCTTGTAGGGTGTAGCGTGTAGCGTGTAGGGTGTAGAGTGTAGTGTGTAGCGTGTAGCATGTAGGGTGTAGGGTGTGGAGTGTAGGGTGTAGCGTGTAGGGTGTAGAGTGTAGCGTGTAGCGTGTAGAGTGTAGGGTGTAGCGTGTAGGGTGTAGAGTGTAGCGTGTAGGGTGTAGCGTGTAGCGTGCAGGGTGTAGAGTGTAGCGTATAGCGTGTAGGGTGTAGGGTGTAGAGTGTAGAGTGTAGCGTGCAGAGTGTAGCATGCAGGGTGTAGGGTGTAGCGTGTAGAATGCAGAGTGTAGCGTGTAGGGTGTAGAGTGTAGCGTGTAGGGTGTAGAGTATAGCGTGTAGCGTGTAGGGTGTAGGGTGTAGAGTGTAGAGTGTAGCGTGTAGCATGCAGAGTGTAGCATGCAGGGTGGAGGGTGTAGCGTGTAGAATGCAGAGTGTAGCGTGTAGGGTGTAGAGTGTAGCGTGTTGCGTGTAGGGTGTAGAGTGTAGCGTGTAGCGTGTAGAGTGTAGCGTGTAGCGTGTAGCGTGTAGAGTGTAGCGTGTAGGGTGTATAGCGTGTAGCGTGTAGGGTGTAGGGTGTAGAGTGTAGAGTGTAGCGTGTAGCGTGTAGAGTGTAGCGTGTAGCGTGTAGCGTGTAGAGTGTAGGGTGTAGCGTGTAGGGTGTAGAGTGTCGGGTGTAGCGTGTAGGGTGTAGGGTGTAGAGTGTAGGGTGTAGCGTGTATGGTGTAGAGTGTAGCGTGTAGCGTGCAGAGTATAGCGTGTAGGGTGTAGCGTGTAGAGTGTAGCGTGTAGGGTGTAGAGTGTAGCGTCTTGCGTGTAGGGTGTAGAGTGTAGCGTGTAGCGTGTAGAGTGTAGAGTGTAGCATGTAGCGTGTAGAGTGTAGCGTGTAGGGTGTAGAGTATAGCGTGTAGCGTGTAGGGTGTACACCCGACACTCTACACCCTACACGCTACACCCTACACTCTACACGCTACACGCTACACGCTACACCCTACACGCTACATGCTACACTCTACACCCTACACGCTACACTCTACACCCTACACGCTACATGCTACACTCTACACCATACACCCTACACGCTACATGCTACACGCTACACTCTACACCCTACACGCTATACGCTAGGGTGTAGAGTGTAATATGTAGCGTGTAGTTTGTAGCGTTTAGCTTGTAGGGTGTAGCGTGTAGCGTGTAGGGTGTAGAGTGTAGTGTGTAGCGTGTAGCATGTAGGGTGTAGGGTGTAGAGTGTAGAGTGTAGCGTGTAGGGTGTAGAGTGTAGGGTGTAGGATGTAGAGTGTAGGGTTTAGAGTGTAATGTGTAGCGTGTAGGGTGTAGCGTGTAGCATGTAGGGTGTAGGGTGTGGAGTGTAGGGTGTAGCGTGTAGGGTGTAGAGTGTAGCGTGTAGCGTGTAGAGTGTAGGGTGTAGCGTGTAGGGTGTAGAGTGTAGCGTGTAGGGTGTAGCGTGTAGCGTGCAGGGTGTAGAGTGTAGCGTATAGCGTGTAGGGTGTAGGGTGTAGAGTGTAGAGTGTAGCGTGTAGCGTGCAGAGTGTAGCATGCAGGGTGTAGGGTGTAGCGTGTAGAATGCAGAGTGTAGCGTGTAGGGTGTAGAGTGTAGCGTGTAGGGTGTAGAGTATAGCGTGTAGCGTGTAGGGTGTAGGGTGTAGAGTGTAGAGTGTAGCGTGTAGCATGCAGAGTGTAGCATGCAGGGTGTAGGGTGTAGCGTGTAGAATGCAGAGTGTAGCGTGTAGGGTGTAGAGTGTAGCGTGTTGCGTGTATGGTGTAGAGTGTAGCGTGTAGCGTGTAGAGTGTAGCGTGTAGCGTGTAGCGTGTAGAGTGTAGCGTGTAGGGTGTATAGCGTGTAGCGTGTAGGGTGTAGGGTGTAGAGTGTAGAGTGTAGCGTGTAGCGTGTAGAGTGTAGCGTGTAGCGTGTAGAGTGTAGGGTGCAGCGTGTAGGGTGTAGAGTGTAGGGTGTAGCGAGTAGGGTGTAGCGTGTAGCGTGTAGCGTGTAGGGTGTAGGGTGTAGGGTGTAGCGTGTAGGGTGTAGAGTGTAGCGTGTAGGGTGTAGGCTGTAGGGTGTAGCGTGTAGTGTGTAGAGTGTAGCGTGTAGCGTGTAGGGTGTAGCGTGTAGCATGTATCGTGTAGCGTGTAGCATGTAGAGTGTAGGGTGTAGGCTGTAGGGTGTAGCATGTAGAGTGTAGGGTGTAGGCTGTAGCGTGTAGAGTGTAGGGTATAGAGTGTAGCGTGTAGAGAGTAGGGTGTAGAGTGTAGAGTGTAGCGTGTAGGGTGTAGAGTGTAGCGTGTAGAGCGTATTGTGTAGAATGTAGAGTGTAGCATGTAGCGTGTAGAGTGTAGGGTGTAGAGTGTAGCGTGTAGAGTGTAGCGTGTAGGGTGTAGCGTGTCGGGTGTAGGGTGTAGGGTGTAGCGTGTAGTTTGTAGGGTGTAGGGTGTAGGGTGTTGCGTGTAGGGTGTAGAGTGTAGCGTGTAGCGTGTAGAGTGTAGCGTGTAGGGTGTAGGGTGTAGCGTGTAGTGTGTAGGGTGTAGGTTGTAGAGTGTAGGGTGTAGCATGTAGGGTGTAGGGTGTAGGGTGTAGCATGTAGGGTGTAGAGTGTAGCGTGTATGGTGTAGAGTGTAGCGTGTAGCGTGCAGAGTATAGCGTGTAGGGTGTAGCGTGTAGCGTGCACAGTGTAGCGTGTAGGGTGTAGAGTGTAGCGTGTTGCGTGTAGGGTGTAGAGTGTAGCGTGTAGCGTGTAGAGTGTAGAGTGTAGCATGTAGCGTGTAGAGTGTAGCGTGTAGGGTGTAGAGTATAGCGTGTAGCGTGTAGGGTGTAGGGTGTAGAGTGTAGCATGTAGCGTGTAGCGTGTAGAGTGTAGCGTGTAGCGTGTAGAGTGTAGGGTGTAGCGTGTAGCGTGTAGAGTGTAGGGTGTAGCGTGTAGCGTGTAGGGTGTAGGGTGTAGAGTGTAGCGTGTAGCGTGTAGAGTGTACGGTGTAGAGTGTAGGGTGTAGCGTGTAGGGTGTAGAGTGTAGCGTGTAGCGTGTAGCGTGTAGGGTTAAGTTACACGCTACACACTAAACACAAAAAGAAAAGGATATGCAAACCAATGGGATCCACGTTAAATAGTCAATTTTATTGTACAAAAATAGTAATCCACAAACAGAACCAGGCAAATCATACATTTAAAAACATTTAAAACACTAGTATGGCTGAATAGGCCATAAGTAATTTTACCCGAGGGAATGAAGGAAGCTAATACTTTACAGCATATGTGAGACAGGAGAAATAACCAGAGAGAAAAAATTGCTAGGTATGCGGGTACACCAATCTTGGTCAAATCTACATATAAGAAGCCTATTGTTTACTGCCAACTGTGACCCCCTGAGTACTGACAGGAAACATATACTCCAGCCTAGTATCTGGAAGAAATACATCATGGATCCTATTTTGTTCAACACAGCATGCGTGCGCACAGTTGGTAAGCAAATGAAAGCAGACCCCTATAGAAAGGTAATCAGGGAAATAGATATGCTGCAGTACTACAAAATCCTAGTTATTTGGATAAATGTATGCATACAGACGCCTTGTGGAAATAGAAAGAATCAGGATCCATTGTCCTAAGGCTTGGAAAAATGCCAGGCCATGCATGAAGTAAATAGGTGTAATTCCATAGCAGTCCTGTCCCTCGGGAAAAAAACAAAGGAAGCCCTGAACCCCACGCGTATCGACGCTACTCAAGCGTCTTCATCAGAGGAAAAAGTGACACCCTACACGTTACACTCTACACCCTACACAATACACGCTGCTTGCTACACCCTACATGCTACACTCTACACGCTACACGCTAAACCCTTCACGGTACACCCTACACCCTACACCCTACACGCTACACGCTACACCCTACACCCTACACCCTACACGCTACAATCTACACGCTACACGCTACACACTATACGCTACACGCTACACGCTACACTCTACACCCTACACGCTACACTCTACACCCTACACGCTACACCCTACACTCTACACGCTACATGCTACACTCTACACCCTACACAATACACGCTACTTGCTACACCCTACATGCTACACTCTACACGCTACACGCTACACGCTACACCCTACACGGTACACCCTACACCCTACACGCTACAATATACACGCTACACGCTACACACTATACGCTACACGCTAGACGCTACACTCTACACGCTACACGATACACGCTACACCCTACACGCTACACCCTACACTCTACACCCTACAACCTACTCGCTACACGCTACACGCTACACGCTACACCCTACACGCTACACCCTACACTCTACACCCTACACCCTACACGCTACACGCTACACGCTACACCCTACACGCTACACCCTACACTCTACACCCTACACGCTACACCCTACACGCTACACGTTACACTCTACACCCTACACCCTACACTCTACACCCTACACCCTACTCTCTACACTCTACACTCTACACCCTACACGCTACACTCTACACCCTACACCCTACACGCTGCACGCTACACTCTACACGCTAAACGCTACAGCTTATACCCTACACTCTACACCGTACACCCTACATGCTACACTCTACACCCTACACGCTACACCCTACACCCTACACCCTACATGCTACACCCTACACTCTACACCCTACACCCTACACGCTACACCCTACGCCCTGCACGCCACACACTACACTCTACACGCTACACCCTACACCCTACACTGTACACCCTACACCCTACACGCTACACGCTACACTCTACACGCTACACCCTACACTCTACACCCTACACCCTACACTCTACACCCTACACGCTACATGCTACACTCTACACCCTAGACGCTACACTCTATACCCTACACTCTACACGCTACACCCTACACCCTACACTCTACATGCTACACCCTACACCCTACACTCTACACTCTACATGCTACACGCTACACGCTACATGCTACACGCTACACCCTACACGCTACACGCTACACACTACACGCTACACCCTACACCCTACACCCTACACGCTACACGCTACACTCTACACCCTACACGCTACACCCTACACCCTACACCCTACACGATACACGCTACACTCTACACCCTACACGCTACACCCTACACTCTACACCCTACACGCTACACCCTACACTCTACACCCTACACGCTATACGCTACACTCTACACCCTGCACGCTACACGCTACACCCTACACGCTACACTCTACACCCTACACGCTACACCCTACACTCTACACCCTACACCCTACACGCTACACGCTACACTCTACACCCTACACGCTACACCCTACACTCCACACCCTACACCCTACATGCTACACGCTACACCCTACACGCTACACATTACACTCTAAACCCTACACTCTACATCCTACACCCTACACTCTACACCCTACACGCTACACTCTACACCCTACACCCTACATGCTACACGCTACACGCTACACTCTGCAGAGTGTAGCGTGTAGGGTGTAGAGTGTAGCGTGTTGCGTGTAGGGTGTAGAGTGTAGCGTGTAGCGTGTAGAGTGTAGCGTGTAGCGTGTAGCGTGTAGAGTGTAGCGTGTAGGGTGTATAGCGTGTAGCGTGTAGGGTGTAGGGTGTAGAGTGTAGAGTGTAGCGTGTAGCGTGTAGAGTGTAGCGTGTAGCGTGTAGCGTGTAGAGTGTAGGGTGTAGCGTGTAGGGTGTAGAGTGTCGGGTGTAGCGTGTAGGGTGTAGGGTGTAGAGTGTAGGGTGTAGCGTGTATGGTGTAGAGTGTAGCGTGTAGCGTGCAGAGTATAGCGTGTAGGGTGTAGCGTGTAGCGTGTAGAGTGTAGCGTGTAGGGTGTAGAGTGTAGCGTGTTGCGTGTAGGGTGTAGAGTGTAGCGTGTAGCGTGTAGAGTGTAGAGTGTAGCATGTAGCGTGTAGAGTGTAGCGTGTAGGGTGTAGAGTATAGCGTGTAGCGTGTAGGGTGTACACCCGACACTCTACACCCTACACGCTACACCCTACACTCTACACGCTACACGCTACACGCTACACCCTACACGCTACATGCTACACTCTACACCCTACACGCTACACTCTACACCCTACACGCTACATGCTACACTCTACACCATACACCCTACACGCTACATGCTACACGCTACACTCTACACCCTACACGCTATACGCTAGGGTGTAGAGTGTAATATGTAGCGTGTAGTTTGTAGCGTTTAGCTTGTAGGGTGTAGCGTGTAGCGTGTAGGGTGTAGAGTGTAGTGTGTAGCGTGTAGCATGTAGGGTGTAGGGTGTAGAGTGTAGAGTGTAGCGTGTAGGGTGTAGAGTGTAGGGTGTAGGATGTAGAGTGTAGGGTTTAGAGTGTAATGTGTAGCGTGTAGGGTGTAGCGTGTAGCATGTAGGGTGTAGGGTGTGGAGTGTAGGGTGTAGCGTGTAGGGTGTAGAGTGTAGCGTGTAGCGTGTAGAGTGTAGGGTGTAGCGTGTAGGGTGTAGAGTGTAGCGTGTAGGGTGTAGCGTGTAGCGTGCAGGGTGTAGAGTGTAGCGTATAGCGTGTAGGGTGTAGGGTGTAGAGTGTAGAGTGTAGCGTGTAGCGTGCAGAGTGTAGCATGCAGGGTGTAGGGTGTAGCGTGTAGAATGCAGAGTGTAGCGTGTAGGGTGTAGAGTGTAGCGTGTAGGGTGTAGAGTATAGCGTGTAGCGTGTAGGGTGTAGGGTGTAGAGTGTAGAGTGTAGCGTGTAGCATGCAGAGTGTAGCATGCAGGGTGTAGGGTGTAGCGTGTAGAATGCAGAGTGTAGCGTGTAGGGTGTAGAGTGTAGCGTGTTGCGTGTATGGTGTAGAGTGTAGCGTGTAGCGTGTAGAGTGTAGCGTGTAGCGTGTAGCGTGTAGAGTGTAGCGTGTAGGGTGTATAGCGTGTAGCGTGTAGGGTGTAGGGTGTAGAGTGTAGGGTGTAGCGTGTAGGGTGTAGAGTGTAGGGTGTAGCGAGTAGGGTGTAGCGTGTAGCGTGTAGCGTGTAGGGTGTAGGGTGTAGGGTGTAGCGTGTAGGGTGTAGAGTGTAGCGTGTAGGGTGTAGGCTGTAGGGTGTAGCGTGTAGTGTGTAGAGTGTAGCGTGTAGCGTGTAGTGTAGCGTGTAGCGTGTAGAGTGTAGGGTGTAGCGTGTAGGGTGTAGAGTGTAGGGTGTAGCGAGTAGGGTGTAGCGTGTAGCGTGTAGCGTGTAGGGTGTAGGGTGTAGGGTGTAGCGTGTAGGGTGTAGAGTGTAGCGTGTAGGGTGTAGGCTGTAGGGTGTAGCGTGTAGTGTGTAGAGTGTAGCGTGTAGCGTGTAGGGTGTAGCGTGTAGCATGTATCGTGTAGCGTGTAGCATGTAGAGTGTAGGGTGTAGGCTGTAGGGTGTAGCATGTAGAGTGTAGGGTGTAGGCTGTAGCGTGTAGAGTGTAGGGTATGAGTGTAGCGTGTAGAGAGTAGGGTGTAGAGTGTAGAGTGTAGCGTGTAGGGTGTAGAGTGTAGCGTGTAGGGTGTAGGGTGTAGGGTGTAGAGTGTAGCGTGTAGGGTGTAGCGTGTAGCATGTAGCGTGTAGCGTGTAGCATGTAGAGTGTAGCGTGTAGGGTGTAGAGTGTAGCGTGTAGGGTGTAGCGTGTAGCGTGTAGCGTGCAGGGTGTAGAGTGTAGCGTATAGCGTGTAGGGTGTAGAGTGTAGGGTGTAGCATGTAGCGTGTAGAGTGTAGCATGTAGGGTGTAGCGTGTACAGTGTAGGGTGTAGCGTGTAGCATGTAGGGTGTAGGGTGTAGCGTGTAGCGTGTACCGTGTAGCGTATAGAGTGCAGCGTGTAGGGTGTAGAGTGTAGCGTGTAGTGTGTAGCGTGTAGGGTGTAGAGTGTAGCGTGTAGGGTGTAGAGTGTAACATGTAGCGTGTAGGGTGTAGGGCGTAGCGTGTAGCGTGTACCGTGTAGCGTGTAGAGTGTAGTGTGTAGGGTGTAGAGTGTAGCGTGTAGGGTGTAGAGTGTAGCGTGTAGCGTGTAGCGTGTAGAGTGTAGCGTGTATGGTGTAGCGTGTAGAGTGTAGTGTGTGGCGTGCAGGGCGTAGGGTGTAGCGTGTAGCGTGTAGGGTGTAGGGTGTAGAGTGTAGGGTGTAGCATGTAGGGTGTAGGGTGTAGGGTGTAGCGTGTAGGGTGTAGAGTGTAGCGTGTAGGGTGTACGGTGTAGAGTGTAGGGTATAAGCTGTAGCGTTTAGCGTGTAGATTGTAGCGTGTAGCGTGTAGCGTGTAGCGTGTAGGGTGTAGAGTGTAGGGTGTAGAGTGTAGCGTGTAGCGTGTAGGGTGTAGCGTGTATGGTGTAGCGTGTAGAGTGTAGTGTGTGGCGTGCAGGGCGTAGGGTGTAGCGTGTAGCGTGTAGGGTGTAGGGTGTAGAGTGTAGGGTGTAGCATGTAGGGTGTAGGGTGTAGGGTGTAGCGTGTAGGGTGTAGAGTGTAGCGTGTAGGGTGTACGGTGTAGAGTGTAGGGTATAAGCTGTAGCGTTTAGCGTGTAGATTGTAGCGTGTAGCGTGTAGCGTGTAGCGTGTAGGGTGTAGAGTGTAGGGTGTAGAGTGTAGCGTGTAGCGTGTAGGGTGTAGCGTGTAGGTTGTAGCATGTAGCGTGTAGCGTGTAGCATGTAGAGTAGGGTGTAAGGTGTAGGGTGTAGAGTGTAGTGTGTAGAGTGTAGAGTGTAGCGTGTAGAGTGTAAAGTGTAGCGTGTAGGGTGTAGCGTGTAGTGTGTAGCGTGTAGCGCGTAGCGTGTAGAGTGTAGGGTATAGAGTGTAGCGTGTAGAGAGTAGGGAGCAGAGTGTAGAGTGTAGCATGTAGGGTGTAGGGTGTAGAGTGTAGGGTGTAGCGTGTAGCGTGTAGAGTGTAGGGAGTAGGGTGTAGGGTGTAGCGTGTTGGGTGTGGAGTGTAGCGTGTAGCGTGTAGGGTGTAGCGTGTAGCGTGTAGGGTGTAGCGTGTATCATGTACCGTGTAGCGTGTAGCATGTAGAGTAGGGTGTAGGGTGTAGAGTGTAGCATGTAGGGTGTAGGGTGTAGAGTGTAGGGTGTAGCATGTAGGGTGTAGGGTGTACAGTGTAGGGTGTAGGGTGTAGCGTGTAGCGTGTAGAGTGTAGGGAGTAGGGTGTAGGGTGTAGCGTGTAGGGTGTAGAGTGTAGCGTGTAGCGTGTAGCGTGTAGGGTGTAGCGTGTAGCGTGTAGGGTGTAGCATGTAGAGTAGGGTGTAGGGTGTAGAGTGTAGCATGTAGGGTGTAGGGTGTAGAGTGTAGGGTGTAGCATGTAGGGTGTAGGGTGTAGCGTGTAGGGTGTAGAGTGTAGCGTGTAGGGTGTACGGTGTAGAGTGTAGGGTATAAGCTGTAGCGTTTAGCGTGTAGAGTGTAGCGTGTAGCGTGTAGGGTGTAGAGTGTAGGGTGTAGAGTGTAGCGTGTAGCGTATAGCGTGTAGGGTGTAGGGTGAAGCCTGTAGGGTGTAGCATGTAGCGTGTAGCGTGTAGCATGTAGAGTAGGGTGTACGGTGTAGGGTGTAGAGTGTAGTGTGTAGAGTGTGGAGTGTAGCGTGTAGAGTGTAAAGTGTAGCGTGTAGGGTGTAGCGTGTAGTGTGTAGCGCGTAGCGTGTAGAGTGTAGGGTATAGAGTGTAGCGTGTAGAGAGTAGGGAGCCGAGTGTAGAGTGTAGCATGTAGGGTGTAGGGTGTACAGTGTAGGGTGTAGGGTGTAGCATGTAGCGTGTAGAGTGTAGGGAGTAGGGTGTAGGGTGTAGCGTGTAGGGTGTGGAGTGTAGCGTGTAGCGTGTAGGGTGTAGAGTGTAGCGTGTAGCGTGTACTGTGTAGCGTGTGGAGTGTAAAGTGTAGCGTGTAGTGTGTAGTGTGTAGCGTGTAGCGCGTAGCGTGTAGTGTGTAGGGTGTAGCGTGTAGCGTGTAGGGTGTAGGGTGTACAGTGTAGGGTGTAGCGTGTAGAGTGTAGTGTGTGGCGTGCAGGGCATAGGGTGTAGCGTGTAGGGTGTAGGGTGTAGAGTGTAGGGTGTAGCATGTAGGGTGTAGGGTGTAGGGTGTAGCGTGTAGGGTGTAGAGTGTAGCATGTAGGGTGTACGGTGTAGAGTGTAGGGTATAAGCTGTAGCGTTTAGCGTGTAGAGTGTAGCGTGTAGCGTGTAGGGTGTAGGGTGTAGAGTGTAGAGTGTAGCGTGTAGGGTGTAGAGTGTAGCGTGTAGAGAGTAGGGTGTAGGGTGTAGAGTGTAGGGTGTAGGGTGCAGAGTGTAACGTGTGGCGTGTAGGGTGTAGCGTGTAGGGTGTAGAGTGTAGGGTGTAGCGTGTAGGGTGTAGCGTGTAGCGTGTAGGGTGTAGGGTGTAGAGTGTAGGGTGTAGCGTGTAGGGTGTAGCGTGTAGCGTGTAGGGTGTAGGGTGTAGAGTGTAAGGTGTAGCGTGTAGGGTGTAGAGTGTAGCGTCTAGCGTGTAGCGTATAGTGTGTAGCGTGTAGCGTGTAGATTGTAGCGTGTAGGGTGTAGGGTGTAGGGTGTACCGTGTAGGGTGTAGCGTGTAGCGTGTAGCGTGTAGAGTGTAGCATGTAGGGTGTAGCAAGTAGCGTGTATTGTGTAGGGTGTAGAGTGTAGCATGTAGCGTGTAGAGTGTAGGGTGTAGCGTGTAGGGTGTAGAGTGTAGCGTGTAGGGTGTAGAGTGTAGCGTGTAGCGTGTAGCGTGTAGGGTGTCACTTTTTCCTCTGATGAAGACGCTTGAGTAGCGTCGATACGCGTGGGGTTCAGGGCTTCCTTTGTTTTTTTCCCGAGGGACAGGACTTGGGTAACTTATCTTTACAACTGCTATGGAATTACACCTATTTACTTCATGCATGGCCTGGCATTTTTCCAAGCCTTAGGACAATGGATCCTGATTCTTTGTATTTCCACAAGGCGTCTGTATGCATACATTTATCCAAATAACTAGGATTTTGTAGTACTGCAGCATATCTATTTCCCTGATTACCTTTCTATAGGGGTCTGCTTTCATTTGCTTACCAACTGTGCGCACGCATGCTGTGTTGAACAAAATAGGATCCATGATGTATTTCTTCCAGATACTAGGCTGGAGTATATGTTTCCTGTCATAGTACTCAGGGGGTCACAGTTGGCAGTAAACAATAGGCTTCTTATATGTAGATTTGACTAAGATTGGTGTACCCGCATACCTAGCAATTTTTTCTCTCGGGTTATTTCTCCTGTCTCACATATGCTGTAAAGTATTAGCTTCCTTCATTCCCTCGGGTAAAATTACTTATGGCCTATTCAGCCATACTAGTGTTTTAAATGTTTTTAAATGTATGTTTTGCCTGGTTCTGTTTGTGGATTACTATTTTTGTGCAATAAAATTGACTATTTAACGTGGATCCCATTGGTTTGCATATCCTTTTCTTTTTGTGTTTAGTGTGTAGCGTGTAGCTTAACCCTACACGCTACACGCTACACGCTACACTCCACCCTACACGCTACACCCTACACTCTACACCGTACACTCTACACGCTACACGCTACACTCTA
The DNA here is from genome assembly GCF_051348905.1 of Ranitomeya variabilis. Lineage (NCBI taxonomy): Eukaryota > Metazoa > Chordata > Amphibia > Anura > Dendrobatidae > Ranitomeya > Ranitomeya variabilis. The sequence goes on along the minus strand of NW_027507961.1, from coordinate 178,045 downwards.
CACCCTACACCCTACACGCTACACGCTACACTCTACACTCTACACGCTACACGCTACACCCTACACCCTACACGCTACACGCTACACTCTACAACCTACACGCTACACGCTACACCCTACACCCTACACGCTACACGCTACACTCTACACTCTACACGCTACACGCTACACCCTACACCCTACACGCTACACGCTACACTCTACAACCTACACGCTACACGCTACACGCTACACTCTACACGCTACACGCTACACTCTACACCCTACACTCTACACGCTACACTCTACACCCTACACCCTACACGCTACACTCTACACGCTACACGCTACATGCTACACTCTACACTCTACACCATACACCCTACACGCTACACACTATACTCTACACCCTACACGCTACACTCTACACGCTACACGCTACACACTACACTCTACACTCTACACGCTACACTCTACACCATACACGCAACACGCTACACTCTACACCCTACACGCTACACTCTACACTCTACACCATACACCCTACACGCTATACTTGACACCCTACACCCTGCATGCTTCACACTACACGCTACACTCTACACTATACACCCTACACCCTACACGCTACATGCTACACCCTACACACTACACTCTACACCCTACGCCCTACACGCTACACACTACACGCTACACGCTACACCCTACACGCTACACGCTACACCCTACACGCTACACTCTACACCCTACACTCTACACCCTACACTCTACACGCTACACTCTACACCCTACACTCTGCACTCTACACCCTACACCCTACACGCTACACGCTACACTCTACACCCTACACGCTACACGCTACACCCTGCTCCCTACACGCTACACGCTACACCCTACACGCTACACGCTACACCCTACACACTACACGTTACACTCTACACCCTACACACTACACGTTACACTCTACACCCTACACTCTACACCCTACACTCTACACGCTACACTCTACACCCTACACTCTGCACTCTACACCCTACACCCTACACGCTACACGCTACACTCTACACCCTACACGCTACACTCTACACCCTACACTCTACACCCTACACTCTACACGCTACACTCTACACCCTACACTCTGCACTCTACACCCTACACCCTACACGCTACATGCTACACTCTACACCCTACACGCAACACGCTACACCCTACACCCTACACGCTACAATCTACACGCTACACGCTACACCCTATACGCTAGATGCTACACTCTACACGCTACACGATACACGCTACACCCTACACTTTACACGCTACACCCTACATGCTACACGCTACACGCTACACCCTACACGCTGCACCCTACACTCTACACCCTACACCCTACACGCTACACGCTACACCCTACACGCTACACGTTACACTCTACACCCTACAGCCTAAACTCTACACCCTACACCCTACTCTCTACACCCTACACGCTACACTCTACACCCTACACGCTACACCCTACACGCTACACGCTACACTCTACACCCTACACGCTACACCCTACACTCCACACCCTACACCCTACATGCTACACGCTACACCCTACACGCTACACATTACACTCTACACCCTACACTCTACATCCTACACCCTACACTCTACACCCTACACGCTACACTCTACACCCTACACCCTACATGCTACACGCTACACGCTACACTCTACACCGTACACGCTACACACTACACCCTCAAAGCTAAACGCTACAAACTACGCGCTACATATTACACTCTACACCCTAGCGTGTAGCATGTAGGGTGTAGAGTGTAGCGTGTAGCATGTAGCGTGTAGGGTGTAGGGTGTAGAGTGTAGCATGTAGCGTGTAGGGTGTAGGGTGTAGAGTGTAGGGTGTAGCATGTAGCGTGTAGCGTGTAGCGTGTAGGGTGTAGAGTGTAGCGTGTAGGGTGTAGAGTGTAGCATGTAGCGTGTAGCGTGTAGGGTGTAGGGTGTAGAGTGTAGCATGTAGCGTGTAGATTGTAGGGTGTACCGTGTAGGGTGTAGCATGTTGGGTGTAGGGTGTAGAGTGAAGGGTGTAGCGTGTAGAGTGTAGCGTGTAGCGTGTAGCGTGTAGGCTGTAGCGTGTAGGGTGTAGCATGTATCGTGTAGGGTGTAGGGTGTAGAGTGTAGCATGTAGCGTGTAGAGTGTAGGGTGTAGCGTGTAGGGTGTAGAGTGTAGCGTGTAGGGTGTAGAGTGTAGCGTGTCGCGTGTAGCGTGTGTAGGGTGTAGGGTGTAGAGTGTAGCGTGTAGCGTGTAGGGTGTAGAGTGTAGGGTGTAGCATGTAGCGTGTAGCGTGTAGGGTGTAGGGTGTAGAGTGTAGGGTGTAGGGTGTAGAGTGTAGGGTGTAGCATGTAGGGTGTAGGGTGTAGGGTGTAGCGTGTAGGGTGTAGAGTGTAGCATGTAGGGTGTACGGTGTAGAGGTATAAGCTGTAGCGTTTAGCGTGTAGAGTGTAGCGTGTAGGGTGTAGGGTGTAGAGTGTAGCGTGTAGAGTGTAGCGTGTAGAGAGTAGGGTGTAGGGTGTAGAGTGTAGGGTGTAGGGTGTAGGGTGTAGAGTGTAACGTGTAGCGTGTAGGGTGTAGCGTGTAGGGTGTAGAGTGTAGGGTGTAGCGTGTAGGGTGTAGCGTGTAGCGTGTAGCGTGTAGCGTGTAGGGTGTAGGGTGTAGAGTGTAGGGTGTAGCGTGTAGGGTGTAGCGTGTAGCGTGTAGCGTGTAGCGTGTAGGTTGTAGGGTGTAGAGTGTAGGGTGTAGCGTGTAGGGTGTAGCGTGTATCGTGTAGCGTGTAGAGTGTAGCGTCTAGCGTGTAGCGTATAGTGTGTAGCGTGTAGCGTGTTGATTGTAGCGTGTAGGGTGTAGGGTGTACCGTGTAGGGTGTAGCGTGTAGCGTTTAGCGTGTAGAGTGTAGCATGTAGGGTGTAGCAAGTAGCGTGTATTGTGTAGGGTGTAGAGTGTAGCATGTAGCGTGTAGAATGTAGGGTGTAGAGTGTAGCGTGTAGGGTGTAGGGTGTCACTTTTTCCTCTGATGAAGACGCTTGAGTAGTGTCGATACGCGTGGGGTAAAGGGCTTCCTTTGTTTTTTTCCCGAGGGACAGGACTTGGGTAACTTATCTTTACAACTGCTATGGAATTACACCTATTTACTTCATGCATGGCCTGGCATTTTTCCAAGCCTTAGGACAATGGATCCTGATTCTTTGTATTTCCACAAGGCGTCTGTATGCATACATTTATCCAAATAACTAGGATTTTGTAGTACTGCAGCACATCTATTTCCCTGATTACCTTTCTATAGGGGTCTGCTTTCATTTGCTTACCAACTGTGCGCACGCATGCTGTGTTGAACAAAATAGGATCCATGATGTATTTCCTCCAGATACTAGGCTGGAGTATATGTTTCCTGTCATAGTACTCAGGGGGTCACAGTTGGCAGTAAACAATAGGCTTCTTATATGTAGATTTGACTAAGATTGGTGTACCCGCATACCTAGCAATTTTTTCTCTCTGGTTATTTCTCCTGTCTCACATATGCTGTAAAGTATTAGCTTCCTTCATTCCCTCGGGTAAAATTACTTATGGCCTATTCAGCCATACTAGTGTTTTAAATGTTTTTAAATGTATGTTTTGCCTGGTTCTGTTTGTGGATTACTATTTTTGTACAATAAAATTGACTATTTAAGGTGGATCCCATTGGTTTGCATATCCTTTTCTTTTTGTGTTTAGTGTGTAGCGTGTAGCTTAACCCTACACGCTACACGCTACACGCTACACTCTACACCCTACACGCTACACCCTACACTCTACACCGTACACTCTACACGCTACACGCTACACTCTACACCCTACACGCTACACGCTACACTCTACACCCTACACGCTACACTCTACACTCTACACGCTACACGCTACACTCTACACTCTACATGCTACACGCTACACTCTACACCCTACACTCTACACGCTACACGCTACACTGTACACCCTACATGCAACACGCTACACTCTACACCCTACACGCTACACTCTACACGCTACACGCTACATGCTAAACTCTACACTCTACACCATACACTCTACACGCTACACACTATACTCTACACCCTACACGCTACACTCTACACGCTACACGCTACACGCTACACTCTACACTCTACACGCTACACTCTACACCCTACACGCAACACGCTACACTCTACACCCTACACGCTACACTCTGCACGCTACACGCTACACCCTACACCCTACACGCTACACTCTACACCATACACGCTACACCCTACACTCTACACCCTACACCCTACACGCTATACTCGACACCCTACACCCTGCATGCTTCACACTACACCCTACACGCTACATGCTACACCCTACACGCTACACTCTACACCCTACACCCTACACGCTACACACTACACGCTACACCCTACACGCTACACGCTACACCCTACACGCTACACGTTACACTCTACACGCTACACCCTACACACTACACCCTACACGCTACACGTTACACTCTACACCCTACACGCTACACTCTACACCCTGCTCCCTACACGCTACACGCTACACCCTACACGCTACACGCTACACCCTACACACTACACGTTACACTCTACACCCTACACTCTACACCCTACACTCTACACGCTACACTCTACACCCTACACTCTGCACTCTACACCCTACACCCTACACGCTACATGCTACACTCTACACCCTACACGCAACACGCTACACCCTACACCCTACACGCTACAATCTACACGCTACACGCTACACCCTATACGCTAGACGCTACACTCTACACGCTACACGATACACGCTACACCCTACACTTTACACGCTACACCCTACATGCTACACGCTACACGCTACACCCTACACGCTGCACCCTACACTCTACACCCTACACCCTACACGCTACACGCTACACCCTACACGCTACACGTTACACTCTACACCCTACAGCCTAAACTCTACACCCTACACCCTACTCTCTACACCCTACACGCTACACTCTACACCCTACACGCTACACCCTACACGCTACACGCTACACTCTACACCCTACACGCTACACCCTACACTCCACACCCTACACCCTACATGCTACACGCTACACCCTACACGCTACACATTACACTCTACACCCTACACTCTACATCCTACACCCTACACTCTACACCCTACACGCTACACTCTACACCCTACACCCTACATGCTACACGCTACACGCTACACTCTACACCGTACACGCTACACACTACACCCTCAAAGCTAAACGCTACAAACTACGCGCTACATATTACACTCTACACCCTAGCGTGTAGCATGTAGGGTGTAGAGTGTAGCGTGTAGCATGTAGCGTGTAGGGTGTAGGGTGTAGAGTGTAGCATGTAGCGTGTAGGGTGTAGGGTGTAGAGTGTAGGGTGTAGCATGTAGCGTGTAGCGTGTAGCGTGTAGGGTGTAGAGTGTAGCGTGTAGGGTGTAGAGTGTAGCATGTAGCGTGTAGCGTGTAGGGTGTAGGGTGTAGAGTGTAGCATGTAGCGTGTAGATTGTAGGGTGTACCGTGTAGGGTGTAGCATGTTGGGTGTAGGGTGTAGAGTGAAGGGTGTAGCGTGTAGAGTGTAGCGTGTAGCGTGTAGCGTGTAGGCTGTAGCGTGTAGGGTGTAGCATGTATCGTGTAGGGTGTAGGGTGTAGAGTGTAGCATGTAGCGTGTAGAGTGTAGGGTGTAGCGTGTAGGGTGTAGAGTGTAGCGTGTAGGGTGTAGAGTGTAGCGTGTCGCGTGTAGCGTGTGTAGGGTGTAGGGTGTAGAGTGTAGCGTGTAGCGTGTAGGGTGTAGAGTGTAGGGTGTAGCATGTAGCGTGTAGCGTGTAGGGTGTAGGGTGTAGAGTGTAGGGTGTAGGGTGTAGAGTGTAGGGTGTAGCATGTAGGGTGTAGGGTGTAGGGTGTAGCGTGTAGGGTGTAGAGTGTAGCATGTAGGGTGTACGGTGTAGAGGTATAAGCTGTAGCGTTTAGCGTGTAGAGTGTAGCGTGTAGGGTGTAGGGTGTAGAGTGTAGCGTGTAGAGTGTAGCGTGTAGAGAGTAGGGTGTAGGGTGTAGAGTGTAGGGTGTAGGGTGTAGGGTGTAGAGTGTAACGTGTAGCGTGTAGGGTGTAGCGTGTAGGGTGTAGAGTGTAGGGTGTAGCGTGTAGGGTGTAGCGTGTAGCGTGTAGCGTGTAGCGTGTAGGGTGTAGGGTGTAGAGTGTAGGGTGTAGCGTGTAGGGTGTAGCGTGTAGCGTGTAGCGTGTAGCGTGTAGGTTGTAGGGTGTAGAGTGTAGGGTGTAGCGTGTAGGGTGTAGCGTGTATCGTGTAGCGTGTAGAGTGTAGCGTCTAGCGTGTAGCGTATAGTGTGTAGCGTGTAGCGTGTTGATTGTAGCGTGTAGGGTGTAGGGTGTACCGTGTAGGGTGTAGCGTGTAGCGTTTAGCGTGTAGAGTGTAGCATGTAGGGTGTAGCAAGTAGCGTGTATTGTGTAGGGTGTAGAGTGTAGCATGTAGCGTGTAGAATGTAGGGTGTAGAGTGTAGCGTGTAGGGTGTAGGGTGTCACTTTTTCCTCTGATGAAGACGCTTGAGTAGTGTCGATACGCGTGGGGTAAAGGGCTTCCTTTGTTTTTTTCCCGAGGGACAGGACTTGGGTAACTTATCTTTACAACTGCTATGGAATTACACCTATTTACTTCATGCATGGCCTGGCATTTTTCCAAGCCTTAGGACAATGGATCCTGATTCTTTGTATTTCCACAAGGCGTCTGTATGCATACATTTATCCAAATAACTAGGATTTTGTAGTACTGCAGCACATCTATTTCCCTGATTACCTTTCTATAGGGGTCTGCTTTCATTTGCTTACCAACTGTGCGCACGCATGCTGTGTTGAACAAAATAGGATCCATGATGTATTTCTTCCAGATACTAGGCTGGAGTATATGTTTCCTGTCATAGTACTCAGGGGGTCACAGTTGGCAGTAAACAATAGGCTTCTTATATGTAGATTTGACTAAGATTGGTGTACCCGCATACCTAGCAATTTTTTCTCTGGTTATTTCTCCTGTCTCACATATGCTGTAAAGTATTAGCTTCCTTCATTCCCTCGGGTAAAATTACTTATGGCCTATTCAGCCATACTAGTGTTTTAAATGTTTTTAAATGTATGTTTTGCCTGGTTCTGTTTGTGGATTACTATTTTTGTACAATAAAATTGACTATTTAAGGTGGATCCCATTGGTTTGCATATCCTTTTCTTTTTGTGTTTAGTGTGTAGCGTGTAGCTTAACCCTACACGCTACACGCTACACGCTACACTCTACACCCTACACGCTACACCCTACACTCTACACCGTACACTCTACACGCTACACGCTACACTCTACACCCTACACGCTACACGCTACACTCTACACCCTACACGCTACACTCTACACTCTACACGCTACACGCTACACTCTACACTCTACATGCTACACGCTACACTCTACACCCTACACTCTACACGCTACACGCTACACTGTACACCCTACATGCAACACGCTACACTCTACACCCTACACGCTACACTCTACACGCTACACGCTACATGCTAAACTCTACACTCTACACCATACACTCTACACGCTACACACTATACTCTACACCCTACACGCTACACTCTACACGCTACACGCTACACGCTACACTCTACACTCTACACGCTACACTCTACACCCTACACGCAACACGCTACACTCTACACCCTACACGCTACACTCTGCACGCTACACGCTACACCCTACACCCTACACGCTACACTCTACACCATACACGCTACACCCTACACTCTACACCCTACACCCTACACGCTATACTCGACACCCTACACCCTGCATGCTTCACACTACACCCTACACGCTACATGCTACACCCTACACGCTACACTCTACACCCTACACCCTACACGCTACACACTACACGCTACACCCTACACGCTACACGCTACACCCTACACGCTACACGTTACACTCTACACGCTACACCCTACACACTACACCCTACACGCTACACGTTACACTCTACACCCTACACGCTACACTCTACACCCTGCTCCCTACACGCTACACGCTACACCCTACACGCTACACGCTACACCCTACACACTACACGTTACACTCTACACCCTACACTCTACACCCTAGACTCTACACGCTACACTCTACACCCTACACTCTGCACTCTACACCCTACACCCTACACTCTACACCCTACACTCTACACCCTACACTCTACACGCTACACGCTACACGCTACACCCTACACTCTACACCCTACACGCTACACCCTACACGCTAAACGCTACAGCTTATACCCTACACTCTACACCGTACACCCTACACGCTACACTCTACACCCTACATGCTACACCCTACACCCTACACCCTACATGCTACACCCTACACTCTACAACCTACACCCTACACACTACACGCTACACCCTACACCCTACACGCTACACTCTACACGCTACATGCTACACTCTACACCCTACACGCAACACCCTACACCCTACACCCTACAAACTACACGCTACACCCTACACCCTACACCCGACACGCTACACCCTACACGCTACACTCTACACGCTACACTCTACACCCTACACGCTACACTCTACACCCTACACTCTACACGCTACATGCTACACTCTACATTCTACACAATACGCTCTACACGCTACACTCTACACCCTACACGCTACACTCTACACTCTACACCCTACTCTCTACACGCTACACTCTATACCCTACACTCTACACGCTACAGCCTACACCCTACACTCTACATGCTACACCCTACACCCTACACCCTACACTCTACATGCTACACGCTACACGATACATGCTACACGCTACACCCTACACGCTACACGCTACACTCTACACCCTACACCCTACACGCTACACTCTACACGCTACATGCTACACTCTACACCCTACACGCAACACCCTACACCCTACACCCTACAAACTACACGCTACACCCTACACCCTACACCCGACACGCTACACCCTACACGCTACACTCTACACGCTACACTCTACACCCTACACGCTACACTCTACACCCTACACTCTACACGCTACATGCTACACTCTACATTCTACACAATACGCTCTACACGCTACACTCTACACCCTACACGCTACACTCTACACTCTACACCCTACTCTCTACACGCTACACTCTATACCCTACACTCTACACGCTACAGCCTACACCCTACACTCTACATGCTACACCCTACACCCTACACCCTACACTCTACATGCTACACGCTACACGATACATGCTACACGCTACACCCTACACGCTACACGCTACACTCTACACCGTACACTCTACACGCTACACGCTACACTCTACACCCTACACCCTACACGCTACACGCTACACTCTACACCCTACACTCTACACGCTACACGCTACACGCTACACCCTACACTCTACACGCTACACGCTACACTCTACACGCTACACGCTACATGCTACACTCTACACTCTACACCCTACACCCTACACGCTACACGCTATACTCTACACCCTACACGCTACACTCTACACGCTACACGCTACACTCTACACTCTACACGCTACACGCTACACTCTACACCCTACACGCAACACGCTACACTCTACACCCTACACGCTACACTCTGCACGCTACACGCTACACCCTACACGCTATACTCTGCACGCAACACACGCTACACTCTACACCATACACGCTACACCCTACACTCTACACCCTACACCCTACACGCTATACCCGACACCCTACACCCTACATGCTTCACCCTACACGCTACACTCTACACTCTACACCCTACACCCTACACGCTACATGCTACACCCTACACGCTACAATCTACACCCTACACCCTACACGCTACACGCTACACCCTTCACCCTACACTCTACACCCTACATGCTACACGCTACACCCTACACGCTACACGTTACACTCTACACCCTACACCCTACACCCTACTCTCTACATGCTATACTCTACACCCTACACGCTACACTCTACACCCTACACGCTACACGCTACACCCTACACGCTAAACGCTACAGCTTATACCCTACACTCTACACCGTACACCCTACACGCTACACTCTACACCCTACATGCTACACCCTACACCCTACACCCTACATGCTACACCCTACACTCTACAACCTACACCCTACACACTACACGCTACACCCTACACCCTACACGCTACACTCTACACGCTACACGCTACACTCTACACCCTACACGCAACACCCTACACCCTACACCCTACAAACTACACGCTACACCCTACACCCTACACCCGACACGCTACACCCTACACGCTACACTCTACACGCTACACTCTACACCCTACACGCTACACTCTACACCCTACACTCTACACGCTACATGCTACACTCTACATTCTACACAATACGCTCTACACGCTACACTCTACACCCTACACGCAACACGCTACACTCTACACCCTACACGCTACACTCTGCATTCTACACGCTACACCCTACACCATACACGCTACACCCTACACTCTACACCCTGCACCCTACACGCTATACCCGACACCCTACACCCTGCATGCTTCACACTACACGCTACACTCTACACTATACACCCTACACCCTACACGCTACATGCTACACCCTACACGCTACACTCTACACCCTACACCCTACACGCTACACACTACACGCTACACGCTACACCCTACACGCTACACGCTACACCCTACACGCTACACGTTACACTCTACACCCTGCACCCTACACGTTACACGCTACACCCTACACGCTACACGCTACACCCTACACACTACACGTTACACTCTACACCCTACACTCTACACCCTACACTCTACACGCTACACTCTACACCCTACACTCTGCACTCTACACCCTACACCCTACACGCTACACGCTACAATCTACACCCTACACGCTACACCCTACACGCTATACGCTACACTCTACACCCTACACGCTACACCCTACACTCTACACCCTACACGCTACACCCTACACTCTACACGCTACACGCTACACTCTACACGCTACACGCTAAACTCTACACTCTACACCCTACACCCTACACGCTACACGCTATACTCTACACCCTACACGCTACACTCTACACGCTACACGCTACAAGCTACACTCTACACGCTACACGCTACACGCTACACTCTACACCCTACACGCAACACGCTACACTCTACACCCTACACGCTACACTCTGCATTCTACACGCTACACCCTACACCCTGCACGCTACACTCTGCACGCTACACGCTACACTCTACACCATACACGCTACACACTACACTCTACACCCTACACCCTACACGCTATACCCGACACACTACACCCTACATGCTTCACCCTACACGCTACACTCTACACTCTGCACCCTACACGCTACATGCTACAACCTACACGCTACACTCTACACCCTACACTCTACACGCTACACACTACACGCTACACCCTACACGCTACACGCTACACCCTACACGCTACACGTTACACTCTACACCCTACACCCTACACGCTACACGCTACACCCTACACGCTACACGTTACATTCTACACCCTAAACGCTACACTCTACACCCTGCACCCTACACGCTACACCCTACATGCTACACGCTACACAATACACGCTACACCCTACACCCTACACCCTACACGCTACAATCTACACGCTACACGCTACACCCTATACGCTAGACGCTACACTCTACACGCTACACGATACACGCTACACCCTACACACTACACCCTACACTCTACACCCTACACCCTACATGCTACACGCTACACGCTACACCCTACATGCTACACCCTACACTCTACACCCTACACCCTACACGCTACACGCTACACCCTACACGCTACACGTTACACTCTACACCCTACACCCTACACTCTACACCCTACACCCTACTCTCTACACGCTATATTCTACACCCTACACCCTACACTCTACACCCTACATGCTACACGCTACACCCTACACGCTACACGCTACACACTACACGCTACACCCTACACCCTACACCCTATACGCTATACGCTACACTCTACACCCTGCACGCTACACGCTACACCCTACACGCTACACTCTACACCCTACACGCTACACCCTACACTCTACACCCTACACCCTACACGCTACACGCTACACTCTACACCCTACACGCTACACCCTACACTCCACACCCTACACCCTACATGCTACACGCTACACCCTACACGCTACACATTACACTCTAAACCCTACACTCTACATCCTACACCCTACACTCTACACCCTACACGCTACACTATACACTCTACACCCTACACCCTACATGCTACACGCTACAAGCTACACTCTACACCCTACACGCTACACGCTACACCCTACTAGCTAAACGCTACAAACTACACGCTACATATTACACTCTACACCCTAGCGTGTAGGGTGTAGATTGTAGCGTGTAGCATGTAGCGTGTAGGGTGTAGGGTGTAGAGAGTAGCATGTAGCGTGTAGGGTGTAGAGTGTAGCGTGTAGGGTGTAGAGTGTAGCATGTAGCGTGTAGGGTGTAGGGTGTAGAGAGTAGCATGTAGCGTGTAGGGTGTAGAGTGTAGCGTGTAGGGTGTAGAGTGTAGCATGTAGCGTGTAGGGTGTAGGGTGTAGAGTGTAGAGTGTAGCATGTAGCGTGTAGATTGTAGGGTGTACCGTGTAGGGTGTAGAGTGTAGCATGTAGGGTGTAGGGTGTAGAGTGAAGGGTGTAGCGTGTAGAGTGTAGCGTGTAGCGTGTACGGTGTAGGGTGTAGAGTGTAGGGTGTAGCGTGTAGCGTGTAGCTTGTAGGGTGTAGAGTGTAGCGTGTAGCATGTAGGCTGTAGCGTGTAGGGTGTAGCATGTATCGTGTAGGGTGTAGGGTGTAGAGTGTAGCATGTAGCGTGTAAAGTGTAGGGTGTAGCGTGTAGGGTGTAGAGTGTAGCGTGTAGGGTGTAGAGTGTAGCGTGTAGCGTGTAGCGTGTGTAGGGTGTAGGGTGTAGAGTGTAGCGTGTAGGGTGTAGAGTGTAGGGTGTAGGGTGTAGAGTGTAGCGTGTAGGGTGTAGCGTGTAGGGTTTAGGGTGTAGGGTGTAGAGTGTAGGGTGTTGCGTGTAGGGTGTGGAGTGTAGCGTGTAGGGTGTAGCGTGTAGAGTGTAGCGTGTAGCGTGTAGGGTGGAGAGTGTAGAGTGTAGGGTGTAGCGTGTAGGGTGTAGAGTGTAGCGTGTAGGGTGTAGAGTGTAGCGTGTAGCGTGCAGGGTGTAGAGTGTAGCGTATAGCGTGTAGGGTGTAGGATGTAGAGTGTAGCGTGTAGGGTGTAGAGTGTAGCGTGTAGAGTGTAGCATGTAGCGTGTAGGGTGTAGGGTGTAGAGTGTAGAGTGTAGCGTGTAGGGTGAAGCATGTAGGGTGTAGGGTGTCGGGTATAGCGTGTAGGGTGTAGGGTGCAGAGTGTAGGGTGTAGCGTGTATGGTGTAGAGTGTAGCGTGTAGCGTGTAGACTGTAGCGTGTAGGGTGTAGGGTGTAGCGTGTAGCGTGCAGAGTGTAGCGTGTAGGGTGTAGAGTGTAGCGTGTTGCGTGTAGGGTGTAGAGTGTAGCGTGTAGCGTTTAGAGTGTAGAGTGTAGCGTGTAGCGTGTAGAGTGTAGCGGGTAGGGTGTAGAGTGTAGCGAGTAGCGTGTAGGGTGTAGAGTGTAGCGTGTAGGGTGTAGGGTGTAGGGTGTAGAGTGTAGCGTGTAGGGTGTAGCGTGTAGCATGTAGCGTGTAGCGTGTAGCATGTAGAGTGTAGCGTGTAGGGTGTAGAGTGTAGCGTGTAGGGTGTAGCGTGTAGCGTGTAGCGTGCAGGGTGTAGAGTGTAGCGTATAGCGTGTAGGGTGTAGAGTGTAGGGTGTAGCATGTAGCGTGTAGAGTGTAGCATGTAGGGTGTAGGGTGTACAGTGTAGGGTGTAGCGTGTAGCATGTAGGGTGTAGGGTGTAGCGTGTAGCGTGTACCGTGTAGCGTATAGAGTGCAGCGTGTAGGGTGTAGAGTGTAGCGTGTAGTGTGTAGCGTGTAGGGTGTAGAGTGTAGCGTGTAGGGTGTAGAGTGTAACATGTAGCGTGTAGGGTGTAGGGCGTAGCGTGTAGCGTGTACCGTGTAGCGTGTAGAGTGTAGTGTGTAGGGTGTAGAGTGTAGCGTGTAGGGTGTAGAGTGTAGCGTGTAGCGTGTAGCGTGTAGAGTGTAGCGTGTATGGTGTAGCGTGTAGAGTGTAGTGTGTGGCGTGCAGGGCGTAGGGTGTAGCGTGTAGCGTGTAGGGTGTAGGGTGTAGAGTGTAGGGTGTAGCATGTAGGGTGTAGGGTGTAGGGTGTAGCGTGTAGGGTGTAGAGTGTAGCGTGTAGGGTGTACGGTGTAGAGTGTAGGGTATAAGCTGTAGCGTTTAGCGTGTAGATTGTAGCGTGTAGCGTGTAGGGTGTAGAGTGTAGGGTGTAGAGTGTAGCGTGTAGCGTGTAGGGTGTAGGGTGTAGCGTGTAGGGTGTAGCATGTAGCGTGTAGCGTGTAGCATGTAGAGTAGGGTGTAAGGTGTAGGGTGTAGAGTGTAGTGTGTAGAGTGTAGAGTGTAGCGTGTAGAGTGTAAAGTGTAGCGTGTAGGGTGTAGCGTGTAGTGTGTAGCGTGTAGCGCGTAGCGTGTAGAGTGTAGGGTATAGAGTGTAGCGTGTAGAGAGTAGGGAGCAGAGTGTAGAGTGTAGCATGTAGGGTGTAGGGTGTACAGTGTAGGGTGTAGCGTGTAGCGTGTAGAGTGTAGGGAGTAGGGTGTAGGGTGTAGCGTGTAGGGTGTGGAGTGTAGCGTGTAGCGTGTAGGGTGTAGCGAGTAGCGTGTAGGGTGTAGCGTGTATCATGTACCGTGTAGCGTGTAGCATGTAGAGTAGGGTGTAGGGTGTAGAGTGTAGCATGTAGGGTGTAGGGTGTAGAGTGTAGGGTGTAGCATGTAGGGTGTAGGGTGTACAGTGTAGGGTGTAGGGTGTAGCGTGTAGCGTGTAGAGTGTAGGGAGTAGGGTGTAGGGTGTAGCGTGTAGGGTGTAGAGTGTAGCGTGTAGGGTGTAGCATGTAGCGTGTAGGGTGTAGCGTGTAGCATGTACCGTGTAGCGTGTAGCATGTAGAGTAGGGTGTAGGGTGTAGAGTGTAGCATGTAGGGTGTAGGGTGTAGAGTGTAGGGTGTAGCATGTAGGGTGTAGGGTGTAGCGTGTAGGGTGTAGAGTGTAGTGTGTAGGGTGTACGGTGTAGAGTGTAGGGTATAAGCTGTAGCGTTTAGCGTGTAGAGTGTAGCGTGTAGCGTGTAGGGTGTAGAGTGTAGGGTGTAGAGTGTAGCGTGTAGCGTATAGCGTGTAGGGTGTAGGGTGAAGCCTGTAGGGTGTAGCATGTAGCGTGTAGCGTGTAGCATGTAGAGTAGGGTGTACGGTGTAGGGTGTAGAGTGTAGTGTGTAGAGTGTGGAGTGTAGCGTGTAGAGTGTAAAGTGTAGCGTGTAGGGTGTAGCGTGTAGTGTGTAGCGTGTAGCGCGTAGCGTGTAGAGTGTAGGGTATAGAGTGTAGCGTGTAGAGAGTAGGGAGCCGAGTGTAGAGTGTAGCATGTAGGGTGTAGGGTGTACAGTGTAGGGTGTAGGGTGTAGCGTGTAGCGTGTAGAGTGTAGGGAGTAGGGTGTAGGGTGTAGCGTGTAGGGTGTGGAGTGTAGCGTGTAGCGTGTAGGGTGTAGAGTGTAGCGTGTAGCGTGTACTGTGTAGCGTGTAGAGTGTAAAGTGTAGCGTGTAGTGTGTAGTGTGTAGCGTGTAGCGCGTAGCGTGTAGTGTGTAGGGTGTAGCGTGTAGCGTGTAGGGTGTAGGGTGTACAGTGTAGGGTGTAGCGTGTAGAGTGTAGTGTGTGGCGTGCAGGGCATAGGGTGTAGCGTGTAGGGTGTAGGGTGTAGAGTGTAGGGTGTAGCATGTAGGGTGTAGGGTGTAGGGTGTAGCGTGTAGGGTGTAGAGTGTAGCATGTAGGGTGTACGGTGTAGAGTGTAGGGTATAAGCTGTAGCGTTTAGCGTGTAGAGTGTAGCGTGTAGCGTGTAGGTTGTAGGGTGTAGAGTGTAGAGTGTAGCGTGTAGCGTGCAGAGTATAGCGTGTAGGGTGTAGCGTGTAGCGTGCAGAGTATAGCGTGTAGGGTGTAGCGTGTAGCGTGTAGAGAGTAGGGTGTAGGGTGTAGAGTGTAGGGTGTAGGGTGTAGAGTGTAACGTGTGGCGTGTAGGGTGTAGCGTGTAGGGTGTAGAGTGTAGGGTGTAGCGTGTAGGGTGTAGCGTGTAGCGTGTAGCGTGTAGGGTGTAGGGTGTAGAGTGTAGGGTGTAGGGTGTAGAGTGTAAGGTGTAGCGTGTAGGGTGTAGAGTGTAGCGTCTAGCGTGTAGCGTATAGTGTGTAGCGTGTAGCGTGTAGATTGTAGCGTGTAGGGTGTAGGGTGTAGGGTGTAGCGTGTAGATTGTAGCGTGTAGGGTGTAGGGTGTAGCGTGTAGCGTGTAGGGTGTAGGGTGTAGGGTGTACCGTGTAGGGTGTAGCGTGTAGCGTGTAGCGTGTAGAGTGTAGCATGTAGGGTGTAGCAAGTAGCGTGTATTGTGTAGGGTGTAGAGTGTAGCATGTAGCGTGTAGAGTGTAGGGTGTAGCGTGTAGGGTGTAGAGTGTAGCGTGTAGGGTGTAGAGTGTAGCGTGTAGCGTGTAGGGTGTCACTTTTTCCTCTGATGAAGACGCTTGAGTAGCGTCGATACGCGTGGGGTTCAGGGCTTCCTTTGTTTTTTTCCCGAGGGACAGGACTTGGGTAACATCTTTACAACTGCTATGGAATTACACCTATTTACTTCATGCATGGCCTGGCATTTTTCCAAGCCTTAGGACAATGGATCCTGATTCTTTGTATTTCACCAAAATTAGTTTTTATTGGGTATATAACAAAAATGAACAGAAGAGAAAAAGAAAAAAAAATAAACAATGACATAAACAATGTCTAAATAACTATAGTAAAAATGTCTACAACAGGTATAATTGTACATCTCAAAAAAGAAGAATCGTCAAATAGCTTTTTGACTGTATCTAAAAAATATATACAACAGTACAAACACTCTGAACGACTGAAACAGATACATGTCCATAGTAAGTATAAATGATCATTTAGCAAAAGAAAACATCAAGTTTTTCCTTCAACTGTAGCCATTTACCCCACCTGGTCTGAAAACAATCCTCAGAGAGAAGGTTTGTATAATAAATTTTTTCGTATATAAAATGTTTGTCAATCAACAATATTAAATGTTTCACATTAGGGGGACTAACACTATTCCACTCCCTGGCAATCAAATAACTTGCAGACATTAAAATGTGACTGGTTAAAAATTTGTCTGATTTGAGGTGGTTTAGATTAATGAGTAGTAGGGCTATATCAGGACGTGGAGAGATGGTTTTTTTAATCAAAAAAGAAATTATCACGAAAACCTCAGACCAAAAATTCGCAAGAAGGGGACAGGACCAGAAAGTATGTAATAGATTTGCTGACTGTCCACATTTCCTCCAACACATTCCATCATGGTCTTTAATAAAATGCTTTAGTCTATTAGGAGTCAAATAATATCTCTGGGTCAATTTGTAATGAGTTTCAAGAGTATTTGAGCATCTGGAGGCCTTCGTCGCTAATTTAAAGGATTGTGACCACTGAACTGGCGAAATTTTTACATTTAAACTTTGTTCCCATTTTTCAAAAGGACCCGAGCTGCTAAAAGTATGTTTGTCAGTTAAGACATTGTAAAAGGCACTCAAACAGCTCTTAGTTTTTGGGGGTGGGTTTGTAAGGAAGTTAATAGCAGTTTGGTTGAAATATACTTTCTTAGGTATGCCTATCTGTTTTTTATATTCCTCTTTAAGAAAATAATAATCCATAAATTCACTACTATTAATTTTGAATTTGTCTTTTAGTATATGAAAGGGAATAAAAAGATTATTTTCTACCAAGTCATAAATGGATTTAATCCCCCGTCTCGACCAAAGCTCATAACGGAGTCTAAGTGAGGGCCTAATTGGAAGTAAAAATGAGATGGGAAGTGGTTTAATAGAGTAAGGAAGTTTGTTAGACTTTTGGGAATGAAAGTATAGCCAGCTTTCAACCGATGCCCTAATGATGGGATTGCGGACATCTTTGGTCTTTTGTTGTTTTATGAAAAAATTATATAGGTATAGAAGAGGTTCCTGGTTGGGCATGGAGGCCAATTCCATTTTTGGCCATTCCAGGCCATCAGTATTTTTGAACCATGACTTAGTTTGGTCTAGTATAACGGAATGATAATATGCATTTATGTCAGGTAAAGCTATTCCACCACTTTCTCTAGAGCGAATCAGAGTTTGTTTTTTTATTCTGGTTTTTCCCCCAGACCATATAAATTTATTCATTTGGTTTGTTAATTTTTGTAGAATAGATTTGGGAAGTGGTAGGGGGACATTTCTAAAGAAATATAAGATTTTAGGAAGGACAAACATTTTATATAAGGTGACTTTCCCGAGCCACGAGGAAGGGAATTTTGAGATGGATTTAATGACCTTCTCCACCTCACCATGGGCATGTTCAGCATTGATCTCATACAGTTTATCTATATTGTTAGTCAACAAAATACCAAGATATGGGGTCTGAGTGCGGTCCCAGATGAAAGGATAGGAACTGCGCAAAAGTTGCTTCATCTGGAGTGACAGGTAAAGAGACAACACTATAGTTTTTGAATAATTTAATTTATAAAAGGACACTTTACTAAAATCATTAATGATTTCCCAGACACGCTTGATTGAATTAACTGGATCCGACAATGTAAGGATAATGTCGTCTGCGTATAGTCCGATTTTATGATCGGTGTTATCTGAGCGTATACCTCTAACTTCCTCAGAGTTCCTGATGTATTGTGCTAGTGGTTCCAGACTAAGAATAAAAATCAGAGGGGAAAGTGGGCACCCCTGTCTGGTTCCATTGGAAATTGGAAACTGGTCTGATAGCGTATTATTGACCAATACAGCAGCTGACGGAGCAGAATATAGTGTTTGGATGCTTTTAATTAAACCTGGACTAAAATTAAATTTTTTTAATACCGCAAATGCAAACTCCCAGCTTAGACGGTCAAATGCCTTTTCTGCATCCAAAGTAATGAACACGCTGGGAGTCTGCCTGCGATTACAGAGAGAAAGAAGATTTAATACCCGCCTAGTGCTATCGTAAGTTTGTCTCTGTTTCACAAAACCTACTTGGTCAGGGTGAATGATATCTGGGATAATGTGTTGTAACCTGTTTGCTATAATTTTGGCGTACGCTTTGATATCAGTATTTAGCAATGATATTGGTCTGAAATTTTCAACTTTGGTTGCATCCTTGTCAGCTTTGGGAATAACCACTATTGTGGCCCTGAGCATCTCCCTGCTACATGTTCCATTCACTCTAATAAAGTTGAGTGTTTGGGTCAGATGGGGAATAAGCAATTGCTTAAATTGTTTATAATATTCACTAGTAAAACCGTCTGGGCCCGGCGCCTTATTGAGTTTAAAAGCATTAATAACGTTTATGACCTCTTTTTCACTAAAGGGCATGTCTAGTATTTCCCTCTGATCTAACGTGAGGCTTCCAAGTTTCATTTTTTCCAAAAAAGAATCAATTTGGTCCTGGGAGGGAGGTGAGACACCCTTACTATCTTTCAAATTGTATAAATTAAAGTAATAATCCCTGAAAGCTCCCGCAATATCCTTTGGTTTTAGGACATCACCCGTAGCTAAAGAGATTCTATCCACCACTTTTTTCATCTTAATAGGTTTGTATTTATTGGCCATCAATCTGGTTGGCCTATTATTATCCGTATAATACCCAGCCCCAAAAAAAGTGGCCTTTTTCTCGTATTGGGCAATTAAAAGGTTCCTAAGTTCTAACCTACTGGTATGTAACTCTTTATGTCTGTCGAAACTTGTATCATTTTGGGCGGCAACCTCTAGAGCTTTTATTCTGTCTAACAATTCTTTCTGTTTAAATTCTCTAATTTTTTTCTGTTTAGCTCCAAGTTGAATCAAGATTCCCCTAATTACACACTTGTGAGCCTGCCATAATGTTTCCGGATTAATATCTTGTGTAGAATTTTCAACAAAATAATGGGAGATGGCTTTTTCTATTAATTTGGAATTATTCTGTGTGACAGTTATGAATTTATTGTATTTCCAATTATATGATTTATTTTCTCTATCTGTGTTTTTGAGTTTTAGAAGGATAGGGGCGTGATCTGACCAAGTGATTGGGCCCGTAACAAATTCTTCATATAGATCCAAAACTGAGAGACTTGTAAAAATATGGTCAATTCTAGTAAAAGATTTGTTGTATGGGCAGTATCTTGTGAATTCTTTTGAATTTGTATTCAGCACTCTACAACTATCCTGTAATCCAGATTGTCTTAGCCAGTAAGATAAATTTTGTTTTTTATAATAGGTCAGCGGGTGGGTGCAATCCAAATGAGGATCAACAATATGATTAAAGTCCCCGCCCCATACAACATGCCCCTCACTGAAGTCCTCCAATTTTTTTTTGAATCTATTAAGAAAGCGTATTTGTCTTGAATTGGGGGCATGTATGTTAGCAATGGTGTAATTAACATCTCCCAATTTTCCCTTAATAGTGATTTGTCTACCTTCCTCGTCCTTCATTGTATCTATTATTTTAAAAGGTAAATCCTTGTGGATGGCTATTGCGACCCCCGCTTTTTTCTTCTTACTGTTTGAGAAGATTATTTGTGGAAAATATTTATTACGGAGTCTATGATTATCGGATTCTAATAAATGAGTTTCTTGAAGCAGTATTATATCAGCTTTAAGGGTCCGCATATCCCTCCAAAGAGTAAATCTTTTGTAGGGATTGTTTAGGCCATTCACGTTATAGGAGACAATGTTTAAAGACATAGTAGTGGAGTTTGTGAGTTATGTAATGAACGTTATAGTTACATTTGGAGTTGCCCACAGGGGGGGAGATCAATGAGACCAGCATATATTTTAAAAACAAAGGATGCAACCTGCATGGAGCCCGTATCCCCATCATGATAGTGATGATGAAATCCTCCAGACCAGATGAAAGCGAAGGCAAATGACGATTTCCGTTTAGTAGAAGCGCACACAAACCTGTATATAGACATAAAACAAAAATAACATATTTGTTAACAGCAAAAAAGTGGGTTAGCAACCCAACAGTTAATGCACACCGAGGTGTGTAAGTGAATGAGTAAATATTCATTCAAAGTTCAGGGGGTGAAATTAAAGGCCAAGTGAGTGGGGCCAGCCTAACACAGTTCAAAAGCTTTATCTGTTTTTCTTCGTGATCCACGAGGGCTTGACATGTCCTGGAAGATGATCGGAAACTCCGCTGTCTTTGTGTCCAGAACTTGATCTCTCCATGGGCGGCAGGCCTAGATCATGGATAAATTTGTCAGAGTTATTTAAGTCAGTTAGCGCAAAAATAACATCTTCCTTAATCACGATCAGTTTGGTTGGAAAACCCCATTTATAAAGTATCTTATTATTCCTAAGATGGTCCGTGACAGGAATGTATTCTCTCCGTTTTTGTAATGTGGCTCTTGAAAAATCCGCGAAAATTTTAATCTTGTTGTAGGGGGTCGGTAAATTTGGCAGTTGCTTGCTTTTCCTGAGAATTTCCTCTTTAACTTGAAAATAGTGGAAACAGGCTATGACATCTCTGGGAGCTGTAGTTGGTGCGTATTTGGATTTAGGTAGTCTGTGAATGCGCTCCAGTGTTAGATCACCCCTAGAAGCTTTAGGAAGAACTGAGTGAAGCATTTTTTGGGTATATTCTGTAAGATCACGATCTTTGATTGACTCAGGTATCCCTCTAAATTTTAAGTTACTGCGCCTGCTTCTATCTTCTTGTTCAATCTGTTTTGATTTTATTTGGGCCACCTCGTCTTCTAGGTTATAATGGGCGTCTATCAATTTATTATGGGACTCCACCAGTTCTCCCATTTTCCGTTCAAGGTGATCCACACGCTGTCCAAGACCATCTATATCTTTGCGAAGGGATAGATTATGAGATTCTAATTGTGACTGGAAAGATTGAGCCAAAAGAAGAATAATGTTCTTAATGAATAATTCTGATGCATTTTTGTTAGAGGCATTCACATCAGATAATGTTTGTAAGAGAGTATCAGCAAGTTTGGGGCTGCTGAGATCTTTAGGAGAATGTATATACACTGACTCCTTATTTTGAGAGCTTTCCTGTGCTGCAGCAATCAGGATATTCACTTTGGAATGGGAAGTGTCATGGGTGCTGGCTGGCACCGTAATGGGGCTGGTACTATTATCAGATCCAGCGCTATATTTGTCATAAACAGCTTCCCCTGGGACTGATGGGGTAAAAGGAGTGTCTGATATTAATGATATATCCGGGCATGATGTAGCTGCCTTAACCGGCGCTGCAGCGTCCTTAACCGGCGTTGTGTATTGATTACTAGCGGTTAATTTAGCTGGCGTTCTTTTTAAAGCCTTTCCAGCGCTTTGTTTCTGTGAACGCCGCTGAGAGCGCTCGTTCTCCTTTTCAAGATGGCCGCTCTCGCGGGAAGACGAGCGAGAGCGGCAGCTCCGTGCAGGGCTATTTTCTAGCGGTCCCCTCCGCTTACTCACGGTTACCGCAGACCTCCTCTGTGTGAGCCGCGGGTTCATTCTCGTCTTGAAAGCGGCGTGCTTCTGCCGCTGTGGCGTCGCTCTTAAGTGCTGGCGTCCCCGGCCATAGACACGGGACTTGCCTGCACTTCCTGGATTTTCACATGTAGGATGCGGGGAGCCGCCACCGCCATCTTGGGACATCTCTTCAGCGCTGCAGCGCTCTGTGTCAGCGTCTTTTTCTCTGCGGCTGCTGCGGTCAGCCATAGCAGCTTGGTAGCAGTCTGTGCAGGAGATATTCCGGTGCTGGAGGCTATAACTTTTAGGTGGAATCTCGCAGAAATGCTTTATAGAATCGCTTAATTAGGTGGCCCCAGTGTGGAGCTCACAGCTGAGACGTCCTCTCAGACTCAGCGCTGGCCACGCCTCCCGATTCTTTGTATTTCCACAAGGCGTCTGTATGCATACATTTATCCAAATAACTAGGATTTTGTAGTACTGCAGCATATCTATTTCCCTGATTACCTTTCTATAGGGGTCTGCTTTCATTTGCTTACCAACTGTGCGCACGCATGCTGTGTTGAACAAAATAGGATCCATGATGTATTTCTTCCAGATACTAGGCTGGAGTATATGTTTCCTGTCATAGTACTCAGGGGGTCACAGTTGGCAGTAAACAATAGGCTTCTTATATGTAGATTTGACTAAGATTGGTGTACCCGCATACCTAGCAATTTTTTCTCTCGGGTTATTTCTCCTGTCTCACATATGCTGTAAAGTATTAGCTTCCTTCATTCCCTCGGGTAAAATTACTTATGGCCTATTCAGCCATACTAGTGTTTTAAATGTTTTTAAATGTATGTTTTGCCTGGTTCTGTTTGTGGATTACTATTTTTGTGCAATAAAATTGACTATTTAACGTGGATCCCATTGGTTTGCATATCCTTTTCTTTTTGTGTTTAGTGTGTAGCGTGTAGCTTAACCCTACACGCTACACGCTACACGCTACACTCCACCCTACACGCTACACCCTACACTCTACACCGTACACTCTACACGCTACACGCTACACTCTACACCCTACACCCTACACGCTACACGCTACACTCTACACTCTACACGCTACACGCTACACCCTACACCCTACACGCTACACGCTACACTCTACAACCTACACGCTACACGCTACACCCTACACCCTACACGCTACACGCTACACTCTACACTCTACACGCTACACGCTACACCCTACACCCTACACGCTACACGCTACACTCTACAACCTACACGCTACACGCTACACTCTACACGCTACACGCTACACTCTACACCCTACACTCTACACGCTACACTCTACACCCTACACCCTACACGCTACACTCTACACGCTACATGCTACACTCTACACTCTACACCATACACCCTACACGCTACACACTATACTCTACACCCTACACGCTACACTCTACACGCTACACGCTACACACTACACTCTACACTCTACACGCTACACTCTACACCATACACGCAACACGCTACACTCTACACCCTACACGCTACACTCTACACGCTACACTCTACACCATACACGCTACACCCTACACTCTACACCATACACCCTACACGCTATACTTGACACCCTACACCCTGCATGCTTCACACTACACGCTACACTCTACACTATACACCCTACACCCTACACGCTACATGCTACACCCTACACGCTACACTCTACACCCTACACCCTACACGCTACACACTACACGCTACACGCTACACCCTACACGCTACACGCTACACCCTACACGCTACACGTTACACTCTACACCCTACACTCTACACCCTACACTCTACACGCTACACTCTACACCCTACACTCTGCACTCTACACCCTACACCCTACACGCTACACGCTACACTCTACACCCTACACGCTACACGCTACACCCTGCTCCCTACACGCTACACGCTACACCCTACACGCTACACGCTACACCCTACACACTACACGTTACACTCTACACCCTACACACTACACGTTACACTCTACACCCTACACTCTACACCCTACACTCTACACGCTACACTCTACACCCTACACTCTGCACTCTACACCCTACACCCTACACGCTACATGCTACACTCTACACCCTACACGCTACACGCTACACCCTACACCCTACACGCTACAATCTACACGCTACACGCTACACCCTATACGCTAGACGCTACACTCTACACGCTACACGATACACGCTACACCCTACACTTTACACGCTACACCCTACATGCTACACGCTACACGCTACACCCTACAAGCTGCACCCTACACTCTACACCCTACACCCTACACGCTACACGCTACACCCTACACGCTACACGTTACACTCTACACCCTACAGCCTAAACTCTACACCCTACACCCTACTCTCTACACCCTACACGCTACACTCTACACCCTACACGCTACACGCTACACTCTACACCCTACACTCTACACCCTAGACGCTACACTCTATACCCTACACTCTACACGCTACACCCTACACCCTACACTCTACATGCTACACCCTACACGCTACACGCTACACTCTACACCCTACACGCTACACCCTACACTCCACACCCTACACCCTACATGCTACACGCTACACCCTACACGCTACACATTACACTCTACACCCTACACTCTACATCCTACACCCTACACTCTACACCCTATACGCTACACTCTACACCCTACACCCTACATGCTACACGCTACACTCTACACCGTACACGCTACACGCTACACCCTACAAGCTAAACGCTACAAACTACGCGCTACATATTACACTCTACACCCTAGCGTGTAGCATGTAGGGTGTAGAGTGTAGCGTGTAGCATGTAGCGTGTAGGGTGTAGGGTGTAGAGTGTAGCATGTAGCGTGTAGGGTGTAGGGTGTAGAGTGTAGGGTGTAGCATGTAGCGTGTAGCGTGTAGCGTGTAGGGTGTAGAGTGTAGCGTGTAGGGTGTAGAGTGTAGCATGTAGCGTGTAGCGTGTAGGGTGTAGGGTGTAGAGTGTAGCATGTAGCGTGTAGATTGTAGGGTGTACCGTGTAGGGTGTAGAGTGTAGCATGTAGGGTGTAGGGTGTAGAGTGAAGGGTGTAGCGTGTAGAGTGTAGCGTATAGCGTGTACGGTGTAAGGTGTAGAGTGTAGGGTGTAGCGTGTAGCTTGTAGGGTGTAGAGTGTAGCGTGTAGCGTGTAGGCTGTAGCGTGTAGGGTGTAGCATGTATCGTGTAGCGTGTAGGGTGTAGCGTGTAGCGTGTAGCGTGTAGCGTGTAGGTTGTAGGGTGTAGAGTGTAGGGTGTAGCGTGTAGGGTGTAGCGTGTATCGTGTAGCGTGTAGAGTGTAGCGTCTAGCGTGTAGCGTATAGTGTGTAGCGTGTAGCGTGTTGATTGTAGCGTGTAGGGTGTAGGGTGTACCGTGTAGGGTGTAGCGTGTAGCGTTTAGCGTGTATAGTGTAGCATGTAGGGTGTAGCAAGTAGCGTGTATTGTGTAGGGTGTAGAGTGTAGCATGTAGCGTGTAGAATGTAGGGTGTAGAGTGTAGCGTGTAGGGTGTAGAGTGTAGCGTGTAGCGTGTAGGGTGTCACTTTTTCCTCTGATGAAGACGCTTGAGTAGTGTCGATACGCGTGGGGTAAAGGGCTTCCTTTGTTTTTTTCCCGAGGGACAGGACTTGGGTAACTTATCTTTACAACTGCTATGGAATTACACCTATTTACTTCATGCATGGCCTGGCATTTTTCCAAGCCTTAGGACAATGGATCCTGATTCTTTGTATTTCCACAAGGCGTCTGTATGCATACATTTATCCAAATAACTAGGATTTTGTAGTACTGCAGCATATCTATTTCCCTGATTACCTTTCTATAGGGGTCTGCTTTCATTTGCTTACCAACTGTGCGCACGCATGCTGTGTTGAACAAAATAGGATCCATGATGTATTTCTTCCAGATACTAGGCTGGAGTATATGTTTCCTGTCATAGTACTCAGGGGGTCACAGTTGGCAGTAAACAATAGGCTTCTTATATGTAGATTTGACTAAGATTGGTGTACCCGCATACCTAGCAATTTTTTCTCTCTGGTTATTTCTCCTGTCTCACATATGCTGTAAAGTATTAGCTTCCTTCATTCCCTCGGGTAAAATTACTTATGGCCTATTCAGCCATACTAGTGTTTTAAATGTTTTTAAATGTATGTTTTGCCTGGTTCTGTTTGTGGATTACTATTTTTGTACAATAAAATTTACTATTTAAGGTGGATCCCATTGGTTTGCATATCCTTTTCTTTTTGTGTTTAGTGTGTAGCGTGTAGCTTAACCCTACACGCTACACGCTACACGCTACACTCTACACCCTACACGCTACACTCTACACTCTACACGCTACACGCTACACTCTACACTCTACATGCTACACGCTACACTCTACACCCTACACTCTACACGCTACACTGTACACCCTACATGCAACACGCTACACTCTACACCCTACACGCTACACTCTACACGCTACACGCTACATGCTAAACTCTACACTCTACACCATACACTCTACACGCTACACACTATACTCTACACCCTACACGCTACACTCTACACGCTACACGCTACACGCTACACTCTACACTCTACACGCTACACTCTACACCCTACACGCAACACGCTACACTCTACACCCTACACGCTACACTCTGCACGCTACACGCTACACCCTACACCCTACACGCTACACTCTACACGCTACACTACACCATACACGCTACACCCTACACTCTACACCCTACACCCTACACGCTATACTCGACACCCTACACCCTGCATGCTTCACACTACACCCTACACGCTACATGCTACACCCTACACGCTACATTCTACACCCTACACCCTACACGCTACACACTACACGCTACACCCTACACGCTACACGCTACACCCTACACGCTACACGTTACACTCTACACGCTACACCCTACACACTACACCCTACACGCTACACGTTACACTCTACACCCTACACGCTACACTCTACACCCTGCTCCCTACACGCTACACGCTACACCCTACACGCTACACGCTACACCCTACACACTACACGTTACACTCTACACCCTACACTCTACACCCTAGACTCTACACGCTACACTCTACACCCTACACTCTGCACTCTACACCCTACACCCTACACGCTACACGCTACACTCTACACCCTACACGCTACACGCTACACCCTACACCCTACACCCTACACGCTACAATCTACACGCTACATGCTACACCCTATACGCTAGACGCTACACTCTACACGCTACACGATACACGCTACACCCTACACTTTACACCCTACACCCTACACGCTACACGCTACACGCTACACCCTACACGCTACACCCTACATTCTACACCCTACACCCTACACGCTACACGCTACACCCTACACGCTACACGTTACACTCTACACCCTACACCCTAAACTACACCCTACACCCTACTCTCTACACGCTATATTCTACACCCTACACGCTACACGCTACACTCTACACCCTAGACGCTACACTCTATACCCTACACTCTACATGCTACACCCTACACCCTACACTCTACATGCTACACCCTGCACGCTACACGCTACACTCTACACCCTACACGCTACACCCTACACTCCACACCCTACACCCTACATGCTACACGCTACACATTACACTCTACACCCTACACTCTACATCCTACACCCTACACTCTACACCCTACACGCTACACTCTACACTCTACACTCTACACCCTACATACTACACGCTACACTCTACACCGTACACGCTACACGCTACACCCTACAAGCTAAACGCTACAAACTACACGCTACATATTACACTCTACACCCTAGCGTGTAGCATGTAGGGTGTAGAGTGTAGCGTGTAGCATGTAGCGTGTAGGGTGTAGAGTGTAGCATGTAGCGTGTAGGGTGTAGGGTGTAGAGTGTAGGGTGTAGCATGTAGCGTGTAGCGTGTAGCGTGTAGGGTGTAGAGTGTAGCGTGTAGGGTGTAGAGTGTAGCATGTAGCGTGTAGGGTGTAGCGTGTAGGGTGTAGCATGTATCGTGTAGGGTGTAGGGTGTAGAGTGTAGCATGTAGCGTGTAGAGTGTAGGGTGTAGCGTGTAGGGTGTAGAGTGTAGCGTGTAGCGTGTGTAGGGTGTAGGGTGTAGAGTGTAGCGTGTAGCGTGTAGGGTGTAGAGTGTAGGGTGTAGCATGTAGCGTGTAGCGTGTAGCGTGTAGGGTGTAGGGTGTAGAGTGTAGCGTGTAGGGTGTAGCGTGTAGGGTTTAGGGTGTAGGGTGTAGAGTGTAGGGTGTTTCGTGTAGGGTGTAGAGTGTAGCGTGTAGCGTGTAGGGTGTAGCGTGTAGAGTGTAGCGTGTAGCGTGTAGGGTGGAGGGTGTAGAGTGCAGGGTGTAGCGTGTAGGGTGTAGAGTGTAGCGTGTAGGGTGTAGAGTGTAGCGTGTAGCGTGCAGGGTGTAGAGTGTAGCCTATAGCGTGTAGGGTGTAGGATGTAGAGTGTAGCGTGTAGGGTGTAGAGTGTAGCGTGTAGGGTGTAGCATGTATCATGTAGTGTGTAGGGTGTCGGGTATAGCGTGTAGGGTGTAGGGTGTAGAGTGTAGGGTGTAGCGTGTATGGTGTAGAGTGTAGCGTGTAGCGTGTAGAGTGTAGCGTGTAGGGTGTAGGGTGTAGCGTGTAGCGTGCAGAGTGTAGCGTGTAGGGTGTAGACTGTAGCGTGTTGCGTGTAGGGTGTAGAGTGTAGCGTGTAGCGTGTAGAGTGTAGAGTGTAGCGTGTAGCGTGTAGCGTGTAGCGTGTAGAGTGTAGCGGGTAGGGTGTAGAGTGTAGCGAGTAGCGTGTAGCGTGTAGGGTGTAGGGTGTAGAGTGTAGGGTGTAGCGTGTAGGGTGTAGAGTGTAGCGTGTAGTGTGTAGGGTGTAGCGTGTAGGGTGTAGAGTGTAGCGTGTAGGGTGTAGCGTGTAGCATGTAGCGTGTAGCGTGTAGCATGTAGAGTGTAGCGTGTAGGGTGCAGAGTGTAGCGTGTAGGGTGTAGCGTGTAGCGTGTAGCATGCAGGGTGTAGAGTGTAGCGTATAGCGTGTAGGGTGTAGAGTGTAGGGTGTAGCATGTAGCGTGTAGAGTGTAGTGTGTAGGGTGTAGGGTGTACAGTGTAGGGTGTAGCATGTAGCGTGTAGGGTGTAGGGTGTAGCGTGTAGCGTGTACCGTGTAGCGTATAGAGTGCAGCGTGTAGGGTGTAGAGTGTAGCGTGTAGTGTGTAGCGTGTAGGGTGTAGGGTGTAGCGTGTAGGGTGTAGAGTGTAGCGTGTAGGGTGTAGAGTGTAACATGTAGCGTGTAGGGTGTAGGGCGTAGCGTGTAGCGTGTACCGTGTAGCGTGTAGAGTGTAGTGTGTAGGGTGTAAAGTGTAGCGTGTAGGGTGTAGAGTGTAGCGTGTAGCGTGTAGAGTGTAGCGTGTAGGGTGTAGGGTGTAGCGTGTAGAGTGTAGCGTGTAGCGTGCAGGGTGTAGAGTGTAGCGTATAGCGTGTAGGGTGTAGGATGTAGAGTGTAGCGTGTAGGGTGTAGAGTGTAGCGTGTAGGGTGTAGCATGTAGCATGTAGGGTGTAGGGTGTCGGGTATAGCGTGTAGGGTGTAGGGTGTAGAGTGTAGGGTGTAGCGTGTATGGTGTAGTGTAGCGTGTAGCGTGTAGAGTGTAGCGTGTAGGGTGTAGGGTGTAGCGTGTAGCGTGCAGAGTGTTGCGTGTAGGGTGTAGGGTGTAGCGTGTATGGTGTAGAGTGTAGCGTGTAGAGTGTAGCGTGTAGCGTGTAGAGTGTAGAGTGTAGCGTGTAGCGTGTAGCGTGTAGAGTGTAGCGGGTAGGGTGTAGAGTGTAGCGAGTAGCGTGTAGCGTGTAGGGTGTAGGGTTTAGAGTGTAGGGTGTAGCGTGTAGGGTGTAGAGTGTAGCGTGTAGGGTGTAGGGTGTAGCGTGTAGGGTGTAGAGTGTAGCGTGTAGGGTGTAGCGTGTAGCATGTAGCGTGTAGCGTGTAGCATGTAGAGTGTAGCGTGTAGGGTGTAGAGTGTAGCGTGTAGGGTGTAGCGTGTAGCGTGTACCGTGTAGCGTGTAGAGTGTAGTGTGTAGGGTGTAGAGTGTAGCGTGTAGGGTATAGAGAGTAGCGTGTAGCGTGTAGAGTGTAGCGTGTAGGGTGTAGGGTGTAGCGTGTAGAGTGTAGTGTGTGGCGTGCAGGGCGTAGGGTGTAGCGTATAGCGTGTAGGGTGTAGGGTGTAGAGTGTAGGGTGTAGCATGTAGGGTGTAGGGTGTAAGGTGTAGCGTGTAGGGTGTAGAGTGTAGCATGTAGGGTGTAGGGTGTAGAGTGAAGGGTGTAGCGTGTAGAGTGTAGCGTATAGCGTGTACGGTGTAAGGTGTAGAGTGTAGGGTGTAGCGTGTAGCTTGTAGGGTGTAGAGTGTAGCGTGTAGCGTGTAGGCTGTAGCGTGTAGGGTGTAGCATGTATCGTGTAGCGTGTAGGGTGTAGCGTGTAGCGTGTAGCGTGTAGCGTGTAGGTTGTAGGGTGTAGAGTGTAGGGTGTAGCGTGTAGGGTGTAGCGTGTATCGTGTAGCGTGTAGAGTGTAGCGTCTAGCGTGTAGCGTATAGTGTGTAGCGTGTAGCGTGTTGATTGTAGCGTGTAGGGTGTAGGGTGTACCGTGTAGGGTGTAGCGTGTAGCGTTTAGCGTGTAGAGTGTAGCATGTAGGGTGTAGCAAGTAGCGTGTATTGTGTAGGGTGTAGAGTGTAGCATGTAGCGTGTAGAATGTAGGGTGTAGAGTGTAGCGTGTAGGGTGTAGAGTGTAGCGTGTAGCGTGTAGGGTGTCACTTTTTCCTCTGATGAAGACGCTTGAGTAGTGTCGATACGCGTGGGGTAAAGGGCTTCCTTTGTTTTTTTCCCGAGGGACAGGACTTGGGTAACTTATCTTTACAACTGCTATGGAATTACACCTATTTACTTCATGCATGGCCTGGCATTTTTCCAAGCCTTAGGACAATGGATCCTGATTCTTTGTATTTCCACAAGGCGTCTGTATGCATACATTTATCCAAATAACTAGGATTTTGTAGTACTGCAGCATATCTATTTCCCTGATTACCTTTCTATAGGGGTCTGCTTTCATTTGCTTACCAACTGTGCGCACGCATGCTGTGTTGAACAAAATAGGATCCATGATGTATTTCTTCCAGATACTAGGCTGGAGTATATGTTTCCTGTCATAGTACTCAGGGGGTCACAGTTGGCAGTAAACAATAGGCTTCTTATATGTAGATTTGACTAAGATTGGTGTACCCGCATACCTAGCAATTTTTTCTCTCTGGTTATTTCTCCTGTCTCACATATGCTGTAAAGTATTAGCTTCCTTCATTCCCTCGGGTAAAATTACTTATGGCCTATTCAGCCATACTAGTGTTTTAAATGTTTTTAAATGTATGTTTTGCCTGGTTCTGTTTGTGGATTACTATTTTTGTACAATAAAATTTACTATTTAAGGTGGATCCCATTGGTTTGCATATCCTTTTCTTTTTGTGTTTAGTGTGTAGCGTGTAGCTTAACCCTACACGCTACACGCTACACGCTACACTCTACACCCTACACGCTACACTCTACACTCTACACGCTACACGCTACACTCTACACTCTACATGCTACACGCTACACTCTACACCCTACACTCTACACGCTACACTGTACACCCTACATGCAACACGCTACACTCTACACCCTACACGCTACACTCTACACGCTACACGCTACATGCTAAACTCTACACTCTACACCATACACTCTACACGCTACACACTATACTCTACACCCTACACGCTACACTCTACACGCTACACGCTACACGCTACACTCTACACTCTACACGCTACACTCTACACCCTACACGCAACACGCTACACTCTACACCCTACACGCTACACTCTGCACGCTACACGCTACACCCTACACCCTACACGCTACACTCTACACGCTACACTACACCATACACGCTACACCCTACACTCTACACCCTACACCCTACACGCTATACTCGACACCCTACACCCTGCATGCTTCACACTACACCCTACACGCTACATGCTACACCCTACACGCTACATTCTACACCCTACACCCTACACGCTACACACTACACGCTACACCCTACACGCTACACGCTACACCCTACACGCTACACGTTACACTCTACACGCTACACCCTACACACTACACCCTACACGCTACACGTTACACTCTACACCCTACACGCTACACTCTACACCCTGCTCCCTACACGCTACACGCTACACCCTACACGCTACACGCTACACCCTACACACTACACGTTACACTCTACACCCTACACTCTACACCCTAGACTCTACACGCTACACTCTACACCCTACACTCTGCACTCTACACCCTACACCCTACACGCTACACGCTACACTCTACACCCTACACGCTACACCCTACACCCTACACCCTACACCCTACACGCTACAATCTACACGCTACATGCTACACCCTATACGCTAGACGCTACACTCTACACGCTACACGATACACGCTACACCCTACACTTTACACCCTACACCCTACACGCTACACGCTACACGCTACACCCTACACGCTACACCCTACATTCTACACCCTACACCCTACACGCTACACGCTACACCCTACACGCTACACGTTACACTCTACACCCTACACCCTAAACTACACCCTACACCCTACTCTCTACACGCTATATTCTACACCCTACACGCTACACGCTACACTCTACACCCTAGACGCTACACTCTATACCCTACACTCTACATGCTACACCCTACACCCTACACTCTACATGCTACACCCTGCACGCTACACGCTACACTCTACACCCTACACGCTACACCCTACACTCCACACCCTACACCCTACATGCTACACGCTACACATTACACTCTACACCCTACACTCTACATCCTACACCCTACACTCTACACCCTACACGCTACACTCTACACTCTACACTCTACACCCTACATACTACACGCTACACTCTACACCGTACACGCTACACGCTACACCCTACAAGCTAAACGCTACAAACTACACGCTACATATTACACTCTACACCCTAGCGTGTAGCATGTAGGGTGTAGAGTGTAGCGTGTAGCATGTAGCGTGTAGGGTGTAGAGTGTAGCATGTAGCGTGTAGGGTGTAGGGTGTAGAGTGTAGGGTGTAGCATGTAGCGTGTAGCGTGTAG
The DNA here is from genome assembly GCF_051348905.1 of Ranitomeya variabilis. Taxonomy (NCBI): domain Eukaryota; kingdom Metazoa; phylum Chordata; class Amphibia; order Anura; family Dendrobatidae; genus Ranitomeya; species Ranitomeya variabilis. Next base: position 143,908 of record NW_027507961.1, on the reverse strand, counting down.
CGTGTAGGGTGTAGAGTGTAGCGTGTAGGGTGTAGAGTGTAGCATGTAGCGTGTAGGGTGTAGCGTGTAGGGTGTAGCATGTATCGTGTAGGGTGTAGGGTGTAGAGTGTAGCATGTAGCGTGTAGAGTGTAGGGTGTAGCGTGTAGGGTGTAGAGTGTAGCGTGTAGCGTGTGTAGGGTGTAGGGTGTAGAGTGTAGCGTGTAGCGTGTAGGGTGTAGAGTGTAGGGTGTAGCATGTAGCGTGTAGCGTGTAGCGTGTAGGGTGTAGGGTGTAGAGTGTAGCGTGTAGGGTGTAGCGTGTAGGGTTTAGGGTGTAGGGTGTAGAGTGTAGGGTGTTTCGTGTAGGGTGTAGAGTGTAGCGTGTAGCGTGTAGGGTGTAGCGTGTAGAGTGTAGCGTGTAGCGTGTAGGGTGGAGGGTGTAGAGTGCAGGGTGTAGCGTGTAGGGTGTAGAGTGTAGCGTGTAGGGTGTAGAGTGTAGCGTGTAGCGTGCAGGGTGTAGAGTGTAGCCTATAGCGTGTAGGGTGTAGGATGTAGAGTGTAGCGTGTAGGGTGTAGAGTGTAGCGTGTAGGGTGTAGCATGTATCATGTAGTGTGTAGGGTGTCGGGTATAGCGTGTAGGGTGTAGGGTGTAGAGTGTAGGGTGTAGCGTGTATGGTGTAGAGTGTAGCGTGTAGCGTGTAGAGTGTAGCGTGTAGGGTGTAGGGTGTAGCGTGTAGCGTGCAGAGTGTAGCGTGTAGGGTGTAGACTGTAGCGTGTTGCGTGTAGGGTGTAGAGTGTAGCGTGTAGCGTGTAGAGTGTAGAGTGTAGCGTGTAGCGTGTAGCGTGTAGCGTGTAGAGTGTAGCGGGTAGGGTGTAGAGTGTAGCAAGTAGCGTGTAGCGTGTAGGGTGTAGGGTGTAGAGTGTAGGGTGTAGCGTGTAGGGTGTAGAGTGTAGCGTGTAGTGTGTAGGGTGTAGCGTGTAGGGTGTAGAGTGTAGCGTGTAGGGTGTAGCGTGTTGCATGTAGCGTGTAGCGTGTAGCATGTAGAGTGTAGCGTGTAGGGTGCAGAGTGTAGCGTGTAGGGTGTAGCGTGTAGCGTGTAGCATGCAGGGTGTAGAGTGTAGCGTATAGCGTGTAGGGTGTAGAGTGTAGGGTGTAGCATGTAGCGTGTAGAGTGTAGTGTGTAGGGTGTAGGGTGTACAGTGTAGGGTGTAGCATGTAGCATGTAGGGTGTAGGGTGTAGCGTGTAGCGTGTACCGTGTAGCGTATAGAGTGCAGCGTGTAGGGTGTAGAGTGTAGCGTGTAGTGTGTAGCGTGTAGGGTGTAGGGTGTAGCGTGTAGGGTGTAGAGTGTAGCGTGTAGGGTGTAGAGTGTAACATGTAGCGTGTAGGGTGTAGGGCGTAGCGTGTAGCGTGTACCGTGTAGCGTGTAGAGTGTAGTGTGTAGGGTGTAAAGTGTAGCGTGTAGGGTGTAGAGTGTAGCGTGTAGCGTGTAGAGTGTAGCGTGTAGGGTGTAGGGTGTAGCGTGTAGAGTGTAGCGTGTAGCGTGCAGGGTGTAGAGTGTAGCGTATAGCGTGTAGGGTGTAGGATGTAGAGTGTAGCGTGTAGGGTGTAGAGTGTAGCGTGTAGGGTGTAGCATGTAGCATGTAGGGTGTAGGGTGTCGGGTATAGCGTGTAGGGTGTAGGGTGTAGAGTGTAGGGTGTAGCGTGTATGGTGTAGTGTAGCGTGTAGCGTGTAGAGTGTAGCGTGTAGGGTGTAGGGTGTAGCGTGTAGCGTGCAGAGTGTTGCGTGTAGGGTGTAGGGTGTAGCGTGTATGGTGTAGAGTGTAGCGTGTAGAGTGTAGCGTGTAGCGTGTAGAGTGTAGAGTGTAGCGTGTAGCGTGTAGCGTGTAGAGTGTAGCGGGTAGGGTGTAGAGTGTAGCGAGTAGCGTGTAGCGTGTAGGGTGTAGGGTTTAGAGTGTAGGGTGTAGCGTGTAGGGTGTAGAGTGTAGCGTGTAGGGTGTAGGGTGTAGCGTGTAGGGTGTAGAGTGTAGCGTGTAGGGTGTAGCGTGTAGCATGTAGCGTGTAGCGTGTAGCATGTAGAGTGTAGCGTGTAGGGTGTAGAGTGTAGCGTGTAGGGTGTAGCGTGTAGCGTGTACCGTGTAGCGTGTAGAGTGTAGTGTGTAGGGTGTAGAGTGTAGCGTGTAGAGTGTAGTGTGTGGCGTGCAGGGCGTAGGGTGTAGCGTATAGCGTGTAGGGTGTAGGGTGTAGAGTGTAGGGTGTAGCATGTAGGGTGTAGGGTGTAAGGTGTAGCGTGTAGGGTGTAGAGTGTAGCGTGTAGGGTGTACGGTGTAGAGTGTAGGGTATAAGCTGTAGCGTTTAGCGTGTAGAGTGTAGCGTGTAGCGTGTAGCGTGTGGCGTGTAGGGTGTAGAGTGTAGGGTGTAGAGTGTAGCGTGTAGCGTGTAGGGTGTAGGGTGTAGCGTGTAGGGTGTAGCATGTAGCGTGTAGCGTGTAGCATGCAGAGTAGGGTGTAGGGTGTAGGGTGTAGAGTGTAGTGTGTAGAGTGTAGCGTGTAGCGTGTAGGGTGTAGCGTGTAGCGTGTAGGGTGTAGCGTGTATCATGTACCGTGTAGCGTGTAGCATGTAGAGTAGGGTGTAGGGTGTAGAATGTAGCATGTAGGGTGTAGGGTGTAGAGTGTAGGGTGTAGCATGTAGGGTGTAGGGTGTAGGGTGTAGCGTGTAGGGTGTAGAGTGTAGCGTGTAGGCTGTATGGTGTAGAGTGTAGGGTATAAGCTGTAGCGTTTAGCGTGTAGAGTGTAGCGTGTAGCGTGTAGCGTGTAGGGTGTAGAGTGTAGGGTGTAGAGTGTAGCGTGTAGCGTGTAGCGTGTAGGGTGTAGGGTGAAGCGTGTAGGGTGTAGCATGTAGCGTGTGGCGTGTAGCATGTAGAGTAGGGTGTAAGGTGTAGGGTGTAGAGTGTAGTGTGTAGAGTGTGGAGTGTAGCGTGTAGAGTGTAAAGTGTAGCGTGTAGGGTGTAGCGTGTAGTGTGTAGCGTGTAGCGCGTAGCGTGTAGAGTGTAGGGTATAGAGTGTAGCGTGTAGAGAGTAGGGGAGCAGAGTGTAGAGTGTAGCATGTAGGGTGTAGGGTGTACAGTGTAGGATGTAGGGTGTAGCGTGTAGAGTGTAGGGAGTAGGGTGTAGGGTGTAGCGTGTAGGGTGTGGAGTGTAGCGTGTAGCGTGTAGGGTGTAGCGTGTAGCGTGTAGGGTGTAGCGTGTATCATGTACCGTGTAGCGTGTAGCATGTAGAGTAGGGTGTAGGGTGTAGAGTGTAGCGTGTAGCGTGTAGTGTGTAGCGTGTAGAGTGTAAAGTGTAGCGTGTAGTGTGTAGTGTGTAGCGTGTAGCGCGCAGCGTGTAGAGTGTAGGGTATAGAGTGTAGCGTGTAGAGAGTAGGGAGTAGAGTGTAGAGTGTAGCGTGTAGGGTGTAGAGTGTAGCGAGTAGCGTGTAGTGTGTAGGGTGTAGGGTGTAGAGTGTAGGGTGTAGCGTGTAGGGTGTAGAGTGTAGCGTGTAGGGTGTAGCGTGTAGCGTGCAGGGTGTAGAGTGTAGCGTATAGCGTGTAGGGTGTAGGGTGTAGAGTGTAGGGTGTAGCGTGTAGAGTGTAGCGTGTAGCGTGTAGGGTGTAGGGTGTACAGTGTAGGGTGTAGGGTGTAGCGTGTAGAGTGTAGTGTGTGGCGTGCAGGGCATAGGGTGTAGCGTGTAGGGTGTAGAGTGTAGGGTGTAGCATGTAGGGTGTAGGGTGTAGCGTGTAGGGTGTAGAGTGTAGCATGTAGGGTGTACGGTGTAGAGTGTAGGGTATAAGCTGTAGCGTTTAGCGTGTAGAGTGTAGCGTGTAGCGTGTAGGGTGTAGAGTGTAGCGTGTAGAGTAGGGTGTAGCGTGTAGGGTGTAGCGTGTAGGGTGTAGAGTGTAGGGTGTAGCGTGTAGGGTGTAGCGTGTAGGGTGTAGGGTGTAGATTGTAGGGTGTAGCGTGTAGGGTGTAGCGTGTAGCGTGTAGCGTGTAGGGTGTAGGGTGTAGAGTGTAGGGTGTAGCGTGTAGGGTGTAGCGTGTATCGTGTAGCGTGTAGTGTAGTGTCTAGCGTGTAGCGTATAGTGTGTAGCGTGTAGCGTGTAGATTGCAGCGTGTAGGGTGTAGGGTGTAGGGTGTAGCGTGTAGGGTGTAGGGTGTAGGGTGTAGGGTGTACCGTGTAGGGTGTGGCGTGTAGCTTGTAGCGTGTAGAGTGTAGCATGTAGGGTGTAGCAAGTAGCGTGTATTGTGTAGGGTGTAGAGTGTAGCATGTAGCGTGTAGAGTGTAGGGTGTAGCGTGTAGGGTGTAGAGTGTAGAGTGTAGGGTGTAGAGTGTAGCGTGTAGGGTGTCACTTTTTCCTCTGATGAAGACGCTTGAGTAGCGTCGATACGCGTGGGGTTCAGGGCTTCCTTTGTTTTTTTCCCGAGGGACAGGACTTGGGTAACTTATCTTTACAACTGCTATGGAATTACACCTATTTACTTCATGCATGGCCTGGCATTTTTCCAAGCCTTAGGACAATGGATCCTGATTCTTTGTATTTCCACAAGGCGTCTGTATGCATACATTTATCCAAATAACTAGGATTTTGTAGTACTGCAGCATATCTATTTCCCTGATTACCTTTCTATAGGGGTCTGCTTTCATTTGCTTACCAACTGTGCGCACGCATGCTGTGTTGAACAAAATAGGATCCATGATGTATTTCCTCCAGATACTAGGCTGGAGTATATGTTTCCTGTCATAGTACTCAGGGGGTCACAGTTGGCAGTAAACAATAGGCTTCTTATATGTAGATTTGACTAAGATTGGTGTACCCGCATACCTAGCAATTTTTTCTCTCTGGTTATTTCTCCTGTCTCACATATGCTGTAAAGTATTAGCTTCCTTCATTTCCTCGGGTAAAATTACTTATGGCCTATTCAGCCATACTAGTGTTTTAAATGTTTTTAAATGTATGTTTTGCCTGGTTCTGTTTGTGGATTACTATTTTTGTACAATAAAATTGACTATTTAAGGTGGATCCCATTGGTTTGCATATCCTTTTCTTTTTGTGTTTAGTGTGTAGCGTGTAACAACCCTACACGCTACACGCTACACTCTACACCCTACACGCTACACCCTACACTCTACACCGTACACTCTACAAGCTACACGCTACACTCTACACCCTACACCCTACACGCTACACGCTACACTCTACACCCTACACGCTACACGCTACACTCTACACTCTACACGCTACACGCTACACTCTACACCCTACACTCTACACGCTACACGCTACACGCTACACCCTACACTCTACACGCTACACGCTACACTCTACATGCTACACCCTACACGCTACACGCTATACTCTACACCCTACACGCTACACGCTACACTCTACAACCTACACGCTACACGCTACACGCTACACTCTACACGCTACACGCTACACTCTACATCCTACACTCTACACGCTACACGCTACACTCTACACCCTACACGCTGCACTCTATACGCTACACGGTACACGCTACACGCTACACCCTACACCCTACACGCTATACGCTAAACTCTACACCCTGCACGCTACACGCTACACCCTACACGCTACACTCTACACCCTACAAGCCACACTCTACATGCTACACGCTACACGCTACATGCTACACGCTACACCCTACACGCTACACTCTACACCCTACACCCTACACCCTACACGCTACACTCTACACCCTACACGCTACACCCTACACTCTACACCCTACACCCTACACGCTACTCGCTACACTCTACACCCTACCCGCTACACTCTACACGCTACACGCTACACTCTACACTCTACACGCTACACGCTACACTCTACACCCTACACGCAACACGCTACACTCTACACCCTACACGCTACACTCTGCACGCTACACGCTACACCCTACACCCTACACGCTACACTCTACACGCTACACGCTACACTCTACACCATACACGCTACACCCTACACTCTACACCCTACACCCTACACGCTATACCCGACACCCTACACCCTACATGCTTCACCCTACACGCTACACTCTACACCCTACACGCTACACCCTACACTCTACACCCTACACCCTACACACTACACGCTACTCGCTACACTCTACACCCTACACGCTACACTCTACACTCTACTCCCTACTCTCTACACGCTACACTCTATACCCTACACTCTACACGATACGCGCTACACGCTACACACTACACACTACACGCTAGACTTTACACTCTACACGCTACACACTACACGCTACACGCTACACTCTACACCCTACACCCTACTCTACATGCTACACGCTACACGGTACATGATACACGCTACACCCTACACGCTACACGCTACACCCTACACGCTACACGCTACACTCCACACCCTACACGCTACACCCTACACCCTACTCCCTACACTCTACACGCTACACGCTACACCCTACACCCTACACTGTACACCCTACACCCTACATGCTACACTCTACACTCTGCTCCCTACTCTCTACACGCTACACTCTATACCCTACACTCTACACGCTACGCGCTATACGCTACACACTACACGCTACACCCTACACGCTACACTTTACACTCTACACGCTACACTCAACACTCTACACACTACACTCTACACCCTACACCCTACTCTACATGCTACACGCTACACGCTACATGCTACACCCTACACGCTTCACCCTACACCCTACACGCTACACGCTACACGCTACACTCTACACCCTACACTCTACACCCTACACGCTACACGCTACACGCTACACTCTACACGCTAAACGCTACAGCTCATACCCTACACTCTACACTGTACACCCTACACCCTACATGCTACACCCTACACTCTACACCCTACACCCTACATGCTACACTCTACACCCTACACCCTACTCTACATGCTACACGCTACACGGTACATGATACACGCTACACCCTACACGCTACACGGTACACCCTACACGCTACACGCTACACGCTACACTCTACACCCTACACGCTACACCCTACACCCTACTCCCTACACTCTACACGCTACACGCTACACCCTACACCCTACACTGTACACCCTACACCCTGCACGCTACACTCTACACTCTGCTCCCTACTCTCTACACGCTACACTCTATACCCTACACTCTACACGCTACGCGCTACACGCTACACACTACACGCTACATCCTACACGCTACACTTTACACTCTACACGCTACACTCTACAGTCTACACACTACACTCTACACCTTACACCCTACTCTACATGCTACACGCTACACACTACATGCTACACCCTACACGCTACACCCTACACCCTACACGCTACACGCTACACGCTACACTCTACACCCTACACCCTACATGCTACACGCTACACGCTACACTCTACACGCTAAACGCTACAGCTTATACCCTACACTCTACACCGTACACCCTACACGCTACACTCTACACCCTACACGCTACACCCTACACCCTACACCCTACATGCTACACCCTACACTCTACACCCTACACCCTACAAGCTACACCCTACGCCCTGCACGCCACACACTACACTCTACACGCTACACCCTACACGCTACACTCTACACGCTACACGCTACACTCTACACCCTACACGCTACACTCTACACCCTACACACTACACTCTACACGCTACACGGTACACGCTACACGCTACACGCTACGCCCTACACCCTACACGCTACATGTTACACTCTACACCCTACACGCTACACTCTACACCCTACACGCTACACCCTACACCCTACACGCTACACACTACACGCTACACTCTACACCCTACACGCTGCATTCTATACGCTACACGGTACACGCTACACGCTACACCCTACACCCTACACTCTACACCCTGCACGCTACACGCTACACGCTACACCCTACACGCTACACTCTACACCCTACACGCTACACTCTACATGCTACACGCTACACGCTACATGCTACACGCTACACCCTACACGCTACACTCTACACCCTACACCCTACACGCTACACTCTACACCCTACACGCTACACCCTACACTCTACACCCTACACCCTACACGCTACTCGCTACACTCTACACCCTACCCGCTACACTCTACACGCTACACGCTACACTCTACACTCTACACGCTACACGCTACACTCTACACCCTACACGCAACACGCTACACTCTACACCCTACACGCTACACTCTGCACGCTACACGCTACACCCTACACCCTACACGCTACACTCTACACGCTACACGCTACACTCTACACCATACACGCTACACCCTACACTCTACACCCTACACCCTACACGCTATACCCGACACCCTACACCCTACATGCTTCACCCTACACGCTACACTCTACACTCTACACCCTACATGCTACATGCTACACTCTACACGCTACACTCTACACCCGACACGCTACACTCTACATCCTACACCCTACACGCTATACGCTACACTCTACACCCTGCACGCTACACGCTACACTCTACACCCTACACGCTACACTCTACACCCTACACGCTACACGCTACACTCCACACCCTACACGCTACACCCTACACCCTACTCCCTACACTCTACACGCTACACGCTACACCCTACACCCTACACTGTACACCCTACACCCTACATGCTACACTCTACACTCTGCTCCCTACTCTCTACACGCTACACTCTATACCCTACACTCTACACGCTACGCGCTACACGCTACACACTAAACGCTACACCCTACACGCTACACTTTACACTCTACACGCTACACTCTACACTCTACACACTACACTCTACACCCTACACCCTACGCCCTACTCTACATGCTACACGCTACACGCTACATGCTACACCCTACACGCTTCACCCTACACCCTACACGCTACACGCTACACGCTACACTCTACACCCTACACTCTACACCCTACACGCTACACGCTACACTCTACACGCTACAGCTTATACCCTACACTCTACACCGTACACCCTACACGCTACACTCTACACTCTACACCCTACACCCTACATGCTACACTCTACACCCTACACCCTACTCTACATGCTACACGCTACACGGTACATGATACATGCTACACCCTACACGCTACACGCTACACCCTACACGCTACACGCTACACGCTACACTCTACACCCTACACGCTACACCCTACACCCTACTCCCTACACTCTACACGCTACACGCTATACCCTACACCCTACACTGTACACCCTACACCCTGCACGCTACACTCTACACTCTGCTCCCTACTCTCTACACGCTACACTCTATACCCTACACTCTACACGCTACGCGCTACACGCTACACACTACACGCTACACCCTACACGCTACACTTTACACTCTACACGCTACACTCTACACTCTACACACTACACTCTACACCCTACACCCTACTCTACACGCTACACGCTACACGCTACACTCTACACGCTAAACGCTACAGCTTATACCCTACACTCTACACCGTACACCCTACACGCTACACTCTACACCCTACATGCTACACCCTACACCCTACATGCTACACCCTACACTCTACACCCTACACCCTACACGCTACACCCTACGCCCTGCACGCCACACACTACACTCTACACGCTACACTACACTCTACACACAACACTCTACACCCTACACCCTACTCTACATGCTACACGCTACACGCTACATGCTACACCCTACACGCTACACCCTACACCCTACACGCTACACGCTACACTCTACACCCTACACTCTACACCATACACGCTACACGCTACACGCTACACTCTACACGCTAAACGCTACAGCTTATACCCTACACTCTACACCGTACACCCTACACGCTACACTCTACACCCTACATGCTACACCCTACACCCTACATGCTACACCCTACACTCTACACCCTACACCCTACACGCTACACCCTACGCCCTGCACGCCACACACTACACTCTACACGCTACACCCTACACGCTACACTCTACACGCTACACGCTACACGCTACACTCTACACCCTACACGCTACACTCTACACCCTACACACTACACTCTACACGCTACACGGTACACGCTACACGCTACGCCCTACACCCTACACGCTACATGTTACACTCTACACCCTACACGCTACACTCTACACCCTACATGCTACACCCTACACCCTACACGCTACACACTACACGCTACACTCTACACCCTACACGCTGCACTCTATACGCTACACGGTACACGCTACACGCTACACCCTACACTGTACACCCTACACCCTACACGCTACACTCTACACGCTACATGCTACACCCTACACTCTACACCCTACACGCTATACGCTACACTCTACACCCTGCACGCTACACGCTACACGCTACACCCTACACGCTACACTCTACACCCTACACGCTACACTCTACATGCTACACGCTACACGCTACATGCTACACGCTACACCCTACACGCTACACTCTACACCCTACACCCTACACCCTACACGCTACACTCTACACCCTACACGCTACACCCTACACTCTACACCCTACACCCTACACGCTACTCGCTACACTCTACACCCTACCCGCTACACTCTACACGCTACACGCTACACTCTACACTCTACACGCTACACGCTACTCTCTACACCCTACACGCAACACGCTACACTCTACACCCTACACGCTACACTCTGCACGCTACACGCTACACCCTACACCCTACACGCTACACTCTACACGCTACACGCTACACTCTACACCATACACGCTACACCCTACACTCTACACGCTACACTCTACATCCTACACCCTACACGCTATACGCTACATTCTACACCCTGCACGCTACACGCTACACTCTACACCCTACACGCTACACTCTACACCCTACACGCTACACCCTACACTCTACACTCTCCACCCTACACGCTACACGCTACACTCTACACGCTACACCCTACACGCTACACTCTACACCCTACACGCAACACCCTACACTCTACACCCTACACCCTAAACCCTACACGCTACACCCTACACGCTACACTCTACACCCTACACCCTACACACGCTACACGCTACACCCTACACTCTACACGCTACATGCTACACTCTACACCCTACACGCTACACTCTACACCCTACATGCTACACCCTACACCCTACACGCTACACACTACACGCTACACTCTACACCCTACACGCTGCACTCTATACGCTACACGGTACACGCTACACGCTACACCCTACACTGTACACCCTACACCCTACACGCTACACTCTACACGCTACATGCTACACCCTACACTCTACACCCTACACGCTATACGCTACACTCTACACCCTGCACGCTACACGCTACACGCTACACCCTACACGCTACACTCTACACCCTACACGCTACACTCTACATGCTACACGCTACACGCTACATGCTACACGCTACACCCTACACGCTACACTCTACACCCTACACCCTACACCCTACACGCTACACTCTACACCCTACACGCTACACCCTACACTCTACACCCTACACCCTACACGCTACTCGCTACACTCTACACCCTACCCGCTACACTCTACACGCTACACGCTACACTCTACACTCTACACGCTACACGCTACTCTCTACACCCTACACGCAACACGCTACACTCTACACCCTACACGCTACACTCTGCACGCTACACGCTACACCCTACACCCTACACGCTACACTCTACACGCTACACGCTACACTCTACACCATACACGCTACACCCTACACTCTACACGCTACACTCTACATCCTACACCCTACACGCTATACGCTACATTCTACACCCTGCACGCTACACGCTACACTCTACACCCTACACGCTACACTCTACACCCTACACGCTACACCCTACACTCTACACTCTCCACCCTACACGCTACACGCTACACTCTACACGCTACACCCTACACGCTACACTCTACACCCTACACGCAACACCCTACACTCTACACCCTACACCCTAAACCCTACACGCTACACCCTACACGCTACACTCTACACCCTACACCCTACACACGCTACACGCTACACCCTACACTCTACACGCTACATGCTACACTCTACACCCTACACGATACATGCTACACCCTACACGCTACAGCCTACACGCTACACTCTACACCCTACAAGCTACACGCTACACGCTACACCCTACACTCTACACCCTACACCGTACACGCTACACGCTACACTCTACACGCTACACCCTTCACTCTACACCCTACACTCTACATGCTACACTCTACACCCTACACGGTACACCCTACAATCTACACGCTACATGCTACACTCTACACTCTACACCCTACACCCTACACGCTACATGCTACACTCTACACCCTACACGCTACACTCTACACCCTACACGCTACATACTACACTCTACACCATACACCCTACACGCTACATGCTACACGCTACACTCTACACCCTACACGCTACACGCTAGGGTGTAGAGTGTAATATGTAGCGTGTAGTTTGTAGCGTTTAGCTTGTAGGGTGTAGCGGGTAGCGTGTAGGGTGTAGAGTGTAGCGTGTAGCGTGTAGCATGTAGGGTGTAGGGTGTAGAGTGTAGAGTGTAGCGTGTAGGGTGTAGAGTGTAGGGTGTAGGATGTAGAGTGTAGGGTTTAGAGTGTAATGTGTAGCGTGTAGGGTGTAGCGTGTAGCATGTAGGGTGTAGGGTGTGGAGTGTAGGGTGTAGCGTGTAGGGTGTAGATTGTAGCGTGTAGCGTGTAGGGTGTAGGGTGTAGAGTGTAGGGTGTAGCGTGTAGGGTGTAGAGTGTAGCGTGTAGGGTGTAGCGTGTAGCGTGCAGGGTGTAGAGTGTAGCGTATAGCGTGTAGAGTGTAGGGTGTAGCGTGTAGGGTGTAGAGTGTAGGGTGTAGCGTGTAGGGTGTAGAGTGTAGCGTGTAGCGTGTAGGGTGTAGGGTGTAGGGTGTAGCGTGTAGGGTGTAGAGTGTAGCGTGTAGCGTGTAGGGTGTAGGTTGTAGGGTGTAGCATGTAGTGTGTAGCGTGTAGCGTGTAGGGTGTAGCATGTAGCATGTAGCGTGTAGCGTGTAGCATGTAGAGTGTAGGGTGTAGGGTGTAGGGTGTAGCATGTAGAGTGTAGGGTGTAGGGTGTAGCGTGTAGAGTGTAGGGTATAGAGTGTAGCGTCTAGGGTGTAGTGTAGCGTGTAGCGTGTAGGGTGTAGAGTGTAGCGTGTAGGGTGTAGAATATAGCGTGTAGAGAGTAGGGTGTAGGGTGTAGAGTGTAGGGTGTAGGGTGTAGAGTGTAACGTGTAGCGTGTAGGGTGTAGCGTGTAGCGTGTAGGGTGTAGGGTGTAGAGTGTAGGGTGTAGCGTGTAGGGTGTAGCGTGTAGCGTGTAGGGTGTAGGGTGTAGAGTGTAGGGTGTAGCGTGTAGGGTGTAGCGTGTATCGTGTAGCGTGTAGAGTGTAGCGTCTAGCGTATAGGGTGTAGCGTGTAGCGTGTAGGGTGCAGGGTGTAGAGTGTAACGTGTAGCATGTAGGGTGTAGGGTGTAGAGTGCAGAGTGTAGGGTGTAGAGTGTAGCGTGTAGAGTGTAGAGTGTAGCGTGTAGGGTGTAGAGTGTAACGTGTAGCGTGTAGGGTGTAGTGTGTAGGGTGTAGGGTGTAGAGTGTAACGTGTAGCGTGTAGGGTGTAGCGTGTAGCGTGTAGGGTGTAGCGTGTAGCGTGTAGTGTGTAGCGTGTAGGGTGTAGGGTGTAGAGTGTAGCGTGTAGGGTGTAGCATGTAGCATGTAGGGTATAGGGTGTATAGTGTAGAGTGTAGCGTGTAGTGTGAAGCATGCAGGGTGTAGGGTGTCGGGTATAGCGTGTAGGGTGTAGGGTGTAGAGTGTAGGAAGTAGCGTGTATGGTGTAGAGTGTAGCGTGTAGAGTGTAGAGTGTAGCGTGTAGGGTGTAGAGTGTAGCGTGTTGCATGTAGGGTGTAGAGTGTAGCGTGTAGAGTGTAGAGTGTAGCGTGTAGCGTGTAGCGTGTAGAGTGTAGCGTGTAGGGTGTAGAGTATAGTGTGTAGCGTGTAGGGTGTATGGTGTAGAGTGTAGAGTGTAGCATGTAGCGTGTAGCGTGTAGAGTGTAGCGTGTAGGGTGTAGAGTGTAGCGTGTTGCATGTAGGGTGTACAGTGTAGCGTGTAGCGTGTAGAGTGTAGGGTGTAGAGTGTAGCGTGTAGCGTGTAGAGTGTAGGGTGTAGAGTGTAGCGTGTAGCGTGTAGGGTGTAGGGTGTAGCGTGTAGCGTGTAGAGTGTAGAGTGTAGCGTGTAGCATGTAGAGTGTAGAGTGTAGCGTGTAGGGTGTAGAGTGTAGCGCGTAGCGTGTAGGGTGTAGGGTGTAGAGTGTAGCGTGTAGCGTGTAGAGTGTACGGTGTAGAGTGTAGGGTGTAGCGTGTAGGGTGTAGAGTGTAGCGTGTAGCGTGTAGGGTTAAGCTACACGCTACACACTAAACACAAAAAGAAAAGGATATGCAAACCAATGGGATCCACCTTAAATAGTCAATTTTATTGCACAAAACTAGTAATCCACAAACAGAACCAGGCAAAACATACATTTAAAAACATTTAAAACACTAGTATGGCTGAATAGGCCATAAGTAATTTTACCCGAGGGAATGAAGGAAGCTAATACTTTACAGCATATGTGAGACAGGAGAAATAACCAGAGAGAAAAAATTGCTAGTTATGCGGGTACACCAATCTTAGTCAAATCTACATATAAGAAGCCTATTGTTTACTGCCAACTGTGACCCCCTGAGTACTATGACAGGAAACATATACTCCAGCCTAGTATCTGGAAGAAATACATCATGGATCCTATTTTGTTCAACACAGCATGCGTGCGCACAGTTGGTAAAAGCAAATGAAAGCAGACCCCTATAGAAAGGTAATCAGGGAAATAGATATGCTGCAGTACTACAAAATCCTAGTTATTTGGATAAATGTATGCATACAGACGCCTTGTGGAAATACAAAGAATCAGGATCCATTGTCCTAAGGCTTGGAAAAATGCCAGGCCATGCATGAAGTAAATAGGTGTAATTCCATAGCAGTTGTAAAGATAAGTTACCCAAGTCCTGTCCCTCGGGAAAAAAACAAAGGAAGCCCTTTACCCCACGCGTATCGACGATACTCAAGCGTCTTCATCAGAGGAAAAAGTGACACCCTACACGCTACACGCTACACTCTACACCCTACACGCTACACTCTACACCCTACACGCTACACTCTACACCC
The DNA here is from genome assembly GCF_051348905.1 of Ranitomeya variabilis. Classification (NCBI taxonomy): domain Eukaryota; kingdom Metazoa; phylum Chordata; class Amphibia; order Anura; family Dendrobatidae; genus Ranitomeya; species Ranitomeya variabilis. The sequence goes on along the minus strand of NW_027507961.1, from coordinate 128,587 downwards.
TACACTCTGCTCCCTACTCTCTACACGCTACACTCTATACCCTACACTCTACACGCTACGCGCTACACGCTACACACTACACGCTACACCCTACACGCTACACTTTACACTCTACACGCTACACTCTACACTCTACACACTACACTCTACACCCTACACCCTACACCCTACTCTACATGCTACACGCTACACGCTACATGCTACACCCTACACGCTTCACCCTACACCCTACACGCTACACGCTACACGCTACACTCTACACCCTACACTCTACACCCTACACGCTACACGCTACACGCTACACTCTACACGCTAAACGCTACAGCTTATACCCTACACTCTACACCGTACACCCTACACGCTACACTCTACACCCTGCACGCTACACCCTACACCCTACACCCTACATGCTACACCCTACACTCTACACCCTACACCCTACATGCTACACTCTACACCCTACACCCTACTCTACATGCTACACGCTACACGGTACATGATACACGCTACACCCTACACGCTACACGCTACACCCTACACGCTACACGCTACACTCTACACCCTACACGCTACACCCTACACCCTACTCCCTACACGCTACACGCTACACCCTACACCCTACACTGTACACCCTACACCCTGCACGCTACACTCTACACTCTGCTCCCTACTCTCTACACGCTACACTCTATACCCTACACTCTACACGCTACGCGCTACACGCTACACACTACACGCTACACCCTACACGCTACACTTTACACTCTACACGCTACACTCTACACTCTACACTCTACACACTACACTCTACACCCTACACCCTACTCTACATGCTACACGCTACACGCTACATGCTACACCCTACACGCTACACCCTACACCCTACACGCTACACGCTACACGCTACACTCTACACCCTACACTCTACACCCTACACGCTACACGCTACACGCTACACTCTACACGCTAAACGCTACAGCTTATACCCTACACTCTACACCGTACACCCTACACGCTACACTCTACACCCTACACGCTACACCCTACACCCTACACTCAAACTCAAAAAAACTTGATTAAACAAATAAGGTCAAAATATTCAAAAACTAACAAGAACCTTATGGCACTAGAATGATATTAGATAAAATCTTAAATTTTTATTAAGCATATATTAAAACCTTCAAACCATACAGCAAATAATACACACAACCGTGCACACTGCAACTGACCCTCACGCTATGATCACTGACTTGCCCTGCCTATACAGCGGAGGTTGGCACCCTAATCAGATAACGAGAGAGGCGCCCCCGCTCCTCGACGACTGGTCCTGGGGCTCCTATTTAGGCCACTAGCATAGGTGATACAATTGAACCCCAGTCTCACGCGGTAGGAAAGTACTAAATACGCATGGTAATTTGCTTGTCAGAGCGTGTTAAGACCATGTGAAGAAAAGTGATGCCGTGCCTAAAGTGCTGACAAACAGTGCAAACAAACTAGACTAATACTGACACCTGTTCTGTGACCACCTACCTAACTGTGGGGGTTGGCACCCTACTGTGCAGCGGAAGTGGCGCCCCCACTCAACGATGGCTCTCCCTTTTTTTTACCGATGTTACAAAATGGTGGCATGAACACGTCAATGTCTGGTATAGATATATCGACGACGTGTTCGTAATTTGGCATGGGACACAACAGGAATTTATGGCTTTCATGAGAGAGCTCAATATAAATGAAGTAGGGATGAAGTTCACCTATGAGCTGAATGAGACCACTTTAGCTTTCCTGGATGTTCAAATTACTAAACTGGCCAATGGATCATTAAAATCAAAAATTTTTCGTAAACCAACAAGCACGAATAGTCTATTAAGATGGGAAAGTCACCACCCGAAGGCTCTAAAAAGTGGTATCCCAAAAGGCCAGTTCCTGAGGCTAAGGAGGAACTGCTCCGACATGGATGCCTTTCACAAACAAGCAGTGGACATGAAAAATAGGTTCACTGAAAGGGGCTACCCTAGGGGTATTATTGAAAAAGCTTATAATCATGCCTTGACACAAGAAAGGAATTCTCTCTTGCAGACGCAAACTCGGAACCATGGCAAAAGCTCTACTCCAACCAGGACCAGAATTACTGGGACCTATGACTGTCAAAACAGTAGGGTAATAAAAATTCTTTCCAGATATTGGGATGTACTAACAGCGGATCCAGATTTGGCTGACATAGTGGGCCCTCGACCACAGATAACATATAGAAGAGGTCGCTCACTTAGGGACAATCTGGTACATAGTCATTTTAAAAGGTCATCCCCTGCTGGTACCTGGTTGGACCGTAAGACGTGTGGTTTTTTTAGATGCGGAGGTTGTGTAAACTGTAAATACATGCAGCCATGTAGATCAATTAAGAGCGCATTCAATGGTAGAGAATTCTTTTTGCGTGATTTTTCCAACTGCAAAACCAGTGGTGTGGTCTATGTGGCCACATGTAGCTGCCCCAAAAATTACGTGGGGAAAACTAGAAGAGAGATGAGGAGGAGGGTTGGGGAACATATTGGTGATATCAAACACAAACGTGATACCCCTGTTGCTAGACATGTAAATGAGATACACGGAGGTAATCTAAGTGATATCTCATTCAGTATTTTGGATACGTTCACCCCTAACATTAGGGGCGGGGACTTTGACAGGTTACTATTACAGAAGGAGTGTGCCTGGATTTACCGCTTCAATTGTATCACCCCAAGGGGTTTGAACGAAAATGCATCTTATGCCTGTTTTCTTTAGACAAAACATCCAACAGACCTCCTCTCCCCCTCTTTGGTGTATGTATATGGGTATATTTATATGCCTCTGTATATAATGATTGAGTGCCTGAGGCCTGTTTTGGTTTTACCTCCCCAATAATTGTTGGGGTACTGTTCCTTATATTTATACGATCAGATTGCTGTGCCTTGTCCTTCATCCCATTTAATATGGGATCCACAAATTATTGTGTTATATCGAGCAGATCTGATTATCTATCAAGGCCTTTCTTGTGTCTGGAACACTCATTTTTTTTTTTTTTTTTTTTGTTTTTTGGTAAAACTGCCATTCATCGATTGTACATGATTAAAATATTACATTTCCCTCTCCCTCCCCTTTCTCTTTACATATCTGCAGGGTCCAGAATGCTAATATATATCTGATGTGGTACTTACAGTTGTATATATTATATTATATGGGCAAAAAAGACTGGGGCAACATGCATTTAGCATCATAGGATGTATAAAATCCACTTCTGGCGTGTTTTATGGTTTGGGGCATGCGCAGTAAATATGTACAGCTAAGTAACAGAACCATTGACCGGGGACATCTGCGGTCATATGCGGCTGGTACTCTAGGGTGTGCAAAATTAATCGTCCGCTAGATGGTGTCCCTATTAGGCTGGGGATATTTTCAGCTAAAATGCCCATTGAGGTAATAGACCCAGCGTGCATGAAGCACCCGTATTGTCTGAGACTTCAAGAAAATGGCCGCCAGGGTGTTTCCGGTCTTGCGCGGTGATCCGGATGAGGCAGATCTCGGGAAATAGTTCTAAACAGCTGGCCCGGACATGCGCAGTGTCATCCGCACACGACCCGGCGTTCCATGTGGTTAATGGACGCCGGGATCGATTACTAACAGAGCGGTGTATATACTTTTCATATTACCGGTAGTACAAGCCTGGCGAGCTACCATATACCTTTGAGAAGAAGGTCTAAGTGAATGGGAGATAAGAATGGGCGGCAATAGACCTGCAGTTATTAAGGTAGGGCTGCCTGACTGGCAGGGCCAAGATTATCTATATATACTAGTGATTTGGGTGTTCACCATGCAGCATCATTTATCCGGGCCTCCTGATGATCCAGTTGGTGAAACGCGTTGAGGCGTGAGGCATGGGTCCTCAAGAACATCATCCATTTATGATGAGTATCATCTGACTTTAACTGACACTGTTCTTTGGTATCATATCCTGGGTGTGCAGGTTTATCCATACTGCATTATAACCTTTAACACCATCCTACCTTTATTTATTATAACTGATGTGGCCTCCCTCCTTTGCATATATCAATTAAGCCTTGTGGCTAGATTGTGGTGATGCGGTATTGCATTTATTATAACTGATGTGGCCTCCTTCCTTTGCATATATCAATTAAGCCTTGTGGCTAGATTGTGGTGATGTGGTATTGCTCCATTTATTATATCTAAGTTATTATCTGGAATTATATTTATCTGTATTTTATCATATGATTAGGCTCCACCACCACTAGCCACATCTAGAGGTTCTAGGGCTATTGCTAGGGAGAGCCATCGTTGAGTGGGGGCGCCACTTCCGCTGCACAGTAGGGTGCCAACCCCCACAGTTAGGTAGGTGGTCACAGAACAGGTGTCAGTATTAGTCTAGTTTGTTTGCACTGTTTGTCAGCACTTTAGGCACGGCATCACTTTTCTTCACATGGTCTTAACACGCTCTGACAAGCAAATTACCATGCGTATTTAGTACTTTCCTACCGCGTGAGACTGGGGTTCAATTGTATCACCTATGCTAGTGGCCTAAATAGGAGCCCCAGGACCAGTCGTCGAGGAGCGGGGGCGCCTCTCTCGTTATCTGATTAGGGTGCCAACCTCCGCTGTATAGGCAGGGCAAGTCAGTGATCATAGCGTGAGGGTCAGTTGCAGTGTGCACGGTTGTGTGTATTATTTGCTGTATGGTTTGAAGGTTTTAATATATGCTTAATAAAAATTTAAGATTTTATCTAATATCATTCTAGTGCCATAAGGTTCTTGTTAGTTTTTTACCCTACACCCTACACCCTACATGCTACACCCTACACTCTACACCCTACACGCTACACTCAACACCCTACACGCTACACCCTACACCCTACACCCTACACGCTACACCCTACGCCCTGCACGCCACACACTACACTCTACACGCTACACCCTACACGCTACACTCTACACGCTACACGCTACACTCTACACCCTACACGCTACACTCTACACCCTACACACTACACTCTACACGCTACACGGTACACGCTACACGCTACGCCCTACACCCTACACGCTACATGTTACACTCTACACCCTACACGCTACACTCTACACCCTACACGCTACACCCTACACCCTACACGCTACACACTACACGCTACACTCTACACCCTACACGCTGCATTCTATACGCTACACGGTACACGCTACACGCTACACCCTACACTGTACACCCTACACGCTACACTCTACACGCTACATGCTACACCCTACACTCTACACCCTACACGCTATACGCTACACTCTACACCCTGCACGCTACACGCTACACGCTACACCCTACACGCTACACTCTACACCCTACACGCTACACTCTACATGCTACACGCTACACGCTACATGCTACACGCTACACCCTACACGCTACACTCTACACCCTACACCCTACACCCTACACGCTACACTCTACACCCTACACGCTACACCCTACACTCTACACCCTACACCCTACACGCTACTCGCTACACTCTACACCCTACCCGCTACACTCTACACGCTACACGCTACACCCTACACTCTACACCCTACACCCTACACGCTATACCCGACACCCTACACCCTACATGCTTCACCCTACACGCTACACTCTACACTCTACACCCTACACGCTACATGCTACACTCTACACGCTACACTCTACACCCTACACGCTACACTCTACATCCTACACCCTACACGCTATACGCTACACTCTACACCCTGCACGCTACACGCTACACGCTACACTCTACACGCTAAACGCTACAGCTTATACCCTACACTCTACACCGTACACCCTACACGCTACACTCTACACCCTACATGCTACACCCTACACCCTACACCCTACATGCTACACCCTACACTCTACACCCTACACCCTACACGCTACACCCTACGCCCTGCACGCCACACACTACACTCTACACGCTACACTCTACACTCTACACACTACACTCTACACCCTACACCGTACTCTACATGCTACACGCTACACGCTACATGCTACACCCTACACGCTACACCCTACACCCTACACGCTACACGCTACACGCTACACTCTACACCCTACACTCTACACCATACACGCTACACGCTACACGCTACACGCTACACTCTACACGCTAAACGCTACAGCTTATACCCTACACTCTACACCGTACACCCTACACGCTACACTCTACACCCTACATGCTACACCCTACACCCTACACCCTACATGCTACACCCTACACTCTACACCCTACACGCTACACCCTACGCCCTGCACGCCACACACTACACTCTACACGCTACACCCTACACGCTACACTCTACATGCTACACGCTACACGCTACACTCTACACCCTACACGCTACACTCTACACCCTACACACTACACTCTACACGCTACACGGTACACGCTACACGCTACGCCCTACACCCTACACGCTACATGTTACACTCTACACCCTACACGCTACACTCTACACCCTACACGCTACACCCTACACCCTACACGCTACACACTACACGCTACACCCTACTCTACATGCTACACGCTACACGGTACATGATACACGCTACACCCTACACGCTACACGCTACACCCTACACGCTACATGCTACACGCTACACTCTACACCCTACACGCTACACCCTACACCCTACTCCCTACACTCTACACGCTACACGCTACACCCTACACCCTACACTGTACACCCTACACCCTGCACGCTACACTCTACACTCTGCTCCCTACTCTCTACACGCTACACTCTATACCCTACACTCTACACGCTACGCGCTACACGCTACACACTACACGCTACACCCTACACGCTACACTTTACACTCTACACGCTACACTCTACACTCTACACACTACACTCTACACCCTACACCCTACTCTACATGCTACACGCTACACGCTACATGCTACACCCTACACGCTACACCCTACACCCTACACGCTACACGCTACACGCTACACTCTACACCCTACACTCTACACCCTACACGCTACACGCTACACGCTACACTCTACACGCTAAACGCTACAGCTTATACCCTACACTCTACACCGTACACCCTACACGCTACACTCTACACCCTACATGCTACACCCTACACCCTACACCCTACATGCTACACCCTACACTCTACACCCCACACCCTACACGCTACACCCTACGCCCTGCACGCCACACACTACACTCTACACGCTACACTCTACACTCTACACACTACACTCTACACCCTACACCCTACTCTACATGCTACACGCTACACGCTACATGCTACACCCTACACGCTACACCCTACACCCTACACGCTACTCGCTACACGCTACACTCTACACCCTACACTCTACACCATACACGCTACACGCTACACGCTACACGCTACACTCTACACGCTAAACGCTACAGCTTATACCCTACACTCTACACCGTACACCCTACACGCTACACTCTACACCCTACATGCTACACCCTACACCCTACACCCTACATGCTACACCCTACACTCTACACCCTACACCCTACACGCTACACCCTACGCCCTGCACGCCACACACTACACTCTACACGCTACACCCTACACGCTACACTCTACACGCTACACGCTACACGCTACACTCTACACCCTACACGCTACACTCTACACCCTACACACTACACTCTACACGCTACACGGTACACGCTACACGCTACGCCCTACACGCTACACGCTACATGTTACACTCTACACCCTACACGCTACACCCTACACCCTACACGCTACACACTACACGCTACACTCTACACCCTACACGCTGCACTCTATACGCTACACGGTACACGCTACACGCTACACCCTACACTGTACACCCTACACCCTACACGCTACACTCTACACGCTACATGCTACACCCTACACTCTACACCCTACACGCTATACGCTACACTCTACACCCTGCACGCTACACGCTACACGCTACACCCTACACGCTACACTCTACACCCTACACGCTACACTCTACATGCTACACGCTACACGCTACATGCTACACGCTACACCCTACACGCTACACTCTACACCCTACACCCTACACCCTACACGCTACACTCTACACCCTACACGCTACACCCTACACTCTACACCCTACACCCTACACGCTACTCGCTACACTCTACACCCTACCCGCTACACTCTACACGCTACACGCTACACTCTACACTCTACACGCTACACGCTACTCTCTACACCCTACACGCAACACGCTACACTCTACACCCTACACGCTACACTCTGCACGCTACACGCTACACCCTACACCCTACACGCTACACTCTACACGCTACACGCTACACTCTACACCATACACGCTACACCCTACACTCTACACGCTACACTCTACATCCTACACCCTACACGCTATACGCTACATTCTACACCCTGCACGCTACACGCTACACTCTACACCCTACACGCTACACTCTACACCCTACACGCTACACCCTACACTCTACACTCTCCACCCTACACGCTACACGCTACACTCTACACGCTACACCCTACACGCTACACTCTACACCCTACACGCAACACCCTACACTCTACACCCTACACCCTAAACCCTACACGCTACACCCTACACGCTACACTCTACACCCTACACCCTACACACGCTACACGCTACACCCTACACTCTACACGCTACATGCTACACTCTACACCCTACACGATACATGCTACACCCTACACGCTACAGCCTACACGCTACACTCTACACCCTACAAGCTACACGCTACACGCTACACCCTACACTCTACACCCTACACCGTACACGCTACACGCTACACTCTACACGCTACACCCTTCACTCTACACCCTACACTCTACATGCTACACTCTACACCCTACACGGTACACCCTACAATCTACACGCTACATGCTACACTCTACACTCTACACCCTACACCCTACACGCTACATGCTACACTCTACACCCTACACGCTACACCCTACACGCTACATACTACACTCTACACCATACACCCTACACGCTACATGCTACACGCTACACTCTACACCCTACACGCTACAAGCTAGGGTGTAGAGTGTAATATGTAGCGTGTAGTTTGTAGCGTTTAGCTTGTAGGGTGTAGCGGGTAGCGTGTAGGGTGTAGAGTGTAGCGTGTAGCGTGTAGCATGTAGGGTGTAGGGTGTAGAGTGTAGAGTGTAGCGTGTAGGGTGTAGAGTGTAGGGTGTAGGATGTAGAGTGTAGGGTTTAGAGTGTAATGTGTAGCGTGTAGGGTGTAGCGTGTAGCATGTAGGGTGTAGGGTGTGGAGTGTAGGGTGTAGCGTGTAGGGTGTAGATTGTAGCGTGTAGCGTGTAGGGTGTAGGGTGTAGAGTGTAGGGTGTAGCGTGTAGGGTGTAGAGTGTAGCGTGTAGGGTGTAGCGTGTAGCGTGCAGGGTGTAGAGTGTAGCGTATAGCGTGTAGGGTGTAGCGTGTAGGGTGTAGAGTGTAGGGTGTAGCATGTAGGGTGTAGAGTGTAGCGTGTAGCGTGTAGGGTGTAGGGTGTAGCGTGTAGGGTGTAGAGTGTAGCGTGTAGCGTGTAGGGTGTAGGTTGTAGGGTGTAGCATGTAGTGTGTAGCGTGTAGCGTGTAGGGTGTAGCATGTAGCATGTAGCGTGTAGCGTGTAGCATGTAGAGTGTAGGGTGTAGGGTGTAGGGTGTAGCATGTAGAGTGTAGGGTGTAGGGTGTAGCGTGTAGAGTGTAGGGTATAGAGTGTAGCGTCTAGGGTGTAGAGTGTAGCGTGTAGCGTGTAGGGTGTAGAGTGTAGCGTGTAGGGTGTAGAATATAGCGTGTAGAGAGTAGGGTGTAGGGTGTAGAGTGTAGGGTGTAGGGTGTAGAGTGTAACGTGTAGCGTGTAGGGTGTAGCGTGTAGCGTGTAGGGTGTAGGGTGTAGAGTGTAGGGTGTAGCGTGTAGGGTGTAGCGTGTAGCGTGTAGGGTGTAGGGTGTAGAGTGTAGGGTGTAGCGTGTAGGGTGTAGCGTGTATCGTGTAGCGTGTAGAGTGTAGCGTCTAGCGTATAGGGTGTAGCGTGTAGCGTGTAGGGTGCAGGGTGTAGAGTGTAACGTGTAGCATGTAGGGTGTAGGGTGTAGAGTGCAGAGTGTAGGGTGTAGAGTGTAGCGTGTAGAGTGTAGAGTGTAGCGTGTAGGGTGTAGAGTGTAACGTGTAGCGTGTAGGGTGTAGTGTGTAGGGTGTAGGGTGTAGAGTGTAACGTGTAGCGTGTAGGGTGTAGCGTGTAGCGTGTAGGGTGTAGCGTGTAGCGTGTAGTGTGTAGCGTGTAGGGTGTAGGGTGTAGAGTGTAGCGTGTAGGGTGTAGCATGTAGCATGTAGGGTATAGGGTGTATAGTGTAGAGTGTAGCGTGTAGTGTGAAGCATGCAGGGTGTAGGGTGTCGGGTATAGCGTGTAGGGTGTAGGGTGTAGAGTGTAGGAAGTAGCGTGTATGGTGTAGAGTGTAGCGTGTAGCGTGTAGAGTGTAGAGTGTAGCGTGTAGGGTGTAGAGTGTAGCGTGTTGCATGTAGGGTGTAGAGTGTAGCGTGTAGAGTGTAGCGTGTAGCGTGTAGCGTGTAGAGTGTAGCGTGTAGGGTGTAGAGTATAGTGTGTAGCGTGTAGGGTGTATGGTGTAGAGTGTAGAGTGTAGCATGTAGCGTGTAGCGTGTAGAGTGTAGCGTGTAGGGTGTAGAGTGTAGCGTGTTGCATGTAGGGTGTACAGTGTAGCGTGTAGCGTGTAGAGTGTAGGGTGTAGAGTGTAGCGTGTAGCGTGTAGAGTGTAGGGTGTAGAGTGTAGCGTGTAGCGTGTAGGGTGTAGGGTGTAGCGTGTAGCGTGTAGAGTGTAGAGTGTAGCGTGTAGCATGTAGAGTGTAGAGTGTAGCGTGTAGGGTGTAGAGTGTAGCGCGTAGCGTGTAGGGTGTAGGGTGTAGAGTGTAGCGTGTAGCGTGTAGAGTGTACGGTGTAGAGTGTAGGGTGTAGCGTGTAGGGTGTAGAGTGTAGCGTGTAGCGTGTAGGGTTAAGCTACACGCTACACACTAAACACAAAAAGAAAAGGATATGCAAACCAATGGGATCCACCTTAAATAGTCAATTTTATTGCACAAAACTAGTAATCCACAAACAGAACCAGGCAAAACATACATTTAAAAACATTTAAAACACTAGTATGGCTGAATAGGCCATAAGTAATTTTACCCGAGGGAATGAAGGAAGCTAATACTTTACAGCATATGTGAGACAGGAGAAATAACCAGAGAGAAAAAATTGCTAGTTATGCGGGTACACCAATCTTAGTCAAATCTACATATAAGAAGCCTATTGTTTACTGCCAACTGTGACCCCCTGAGTACTATGACAGGAAACATATACTCCAGCCTAGTATCTGGAAGAAATACATCATGGATCCTATTTTGTTCAACACAGCATGCGTGCGCACAGTTGGTAAAAGCAAATGAAAGCAGACCCCTATAGAAAGGTAATCAGGGAAATAGATATGCTGCAGTACTACAAAATCCTAGTTATTTGGATAAATGTATGCATACAGACGCCTTGTGGAAATACAAAGAATCAGGATCCATTGTCCTAAGGCTTGGAAAAATGCCAGGCCATGCATGAAGTAAATAGGTGTAATTCCATAGCAGTTGTAAAGATAAGTTACCCAAGTCCTGTCCCTCGGGAAAAAAACAAAGGAAGCCCTTTACCCCACGCGTATCGACGATACTCAAGCGTCTTCATCAGAGGAAAAAGTGACACCCTACACGCTACACGCTACACTCTACACCCTACACGCTACACTCTACACCCTACACGCTACACCCTACACTCTACACGCTACATGCTACACTACACAATACATGCTACACTCTACACTCTGCTCCCTACTCTCTACACGCTACACTCTATACCCTACACTCTACACGCTACGCGCTACACGCTACACACTACACGCTACACCCTACACGCTACACTTTACACTCTACACGCTACACTCTACACTCTACACACTACACTCTACACCCTACACCCTACTCTACATGCTACACGCTACACGCTACATGCTACACCCTACACGCTTCACCCTACACCCTACACGCTACACGCTACACTCTACACCCTACACTCTACACCCTACACGCTACACGCTACACGCTACACTCTACACGCTAAACGCTACAGCTTATACCCTACACTCTACACCGTACACCCTACACGCTACACTCTACACCCTGCACGCTACACCCTACACCCTACACCCTACATGCTACACCCTACACTCTACACCCTACACCCTACACGCTACACCCTACGCCCTGCACGCCACACACTACACTCTACACGCTACACCCTACACGCTACACTCTACACGCTACACGCTACACGCTACACTCTACACCCTACACGCTACACTCTACACCCTACACACTACACTCTACACGCTACACGGTACACGCTACACGCTACGCCCTACACCCTACACGCTACATGTTACACTCTACACCCTACACGCTACACTCTACACCCTACACGCTACACCCTACACCCTACACGCTACACACTACACGCTACACTCTACACCCTACACGCTGCATTCTATACGCTACACGGTACACGGTACACGCTACACCCTACACTGTACACCCTACACCCTACACGCTACACTCTACACGCTACATGCTACACCCTACACTCTACACCCTACACGCTATACGCTACACTCTACACCCTGCACGCTACACGCTACACGCTACACCCTACACGCTACACTCTACACCCTACACGCTACACTCTACATGCTACACGCTACATGCTACATGCTACACGCTACACCCTACACGCTACACTCTACACCCTACACCCTACACCCTACACGCTACACTCTACACCCTACACGCTACACCCTACACTCTACACCCTACACCCTACACGCTACTCGCTGCACTCTACACCCTACCCGCTACACTCTACACGCTACACGCTACACTCTACACTCTACACGCTACACGCTACACTCTACACCCTACACGCAACACGCTACACTCTACACCCTACACGCTACACTCTGCACGCTACACGCTACACCCTACACCCTACACGCTACACTCTACACCCAACACGCTACACTCTACACCCTACACGCTACACTCTACATGCTACACGCTACATGCTACATGCTACACGCTACACCCTACACGCTACACTCTACACCCTACACCCTACACCCTACACGCTACACTCTACACCCTACACGCTACACCCTACACTCTACACCCTACACCCTACACACTACTCACTACACTCTACACCCTACCCGCTACACTCTACACGCTACACGCTACACTCTACACTCTACACGCTAAACGCTACACTCTACACCCTACACGCAACACGCTACACTCTACACCCTACACGCTACACTCTGCACGCTACACGCTACACCCTACACCCTACACGCTACACTCTACACGCTACATGCTACACTCTACACCCTGCACGCTACACGCTACACTCTACACCCTACACGCTACACTCTACACCCTACACGCTACACCCTACACTCTACACTCTCCACCCTACACGCTACACGCTACACTCTACACGCTACACCCTACACGCTACACTCTACACCCTACACCCTACACACGCTACACGCTACACCCTACACTCTACACACTACATGCTACACTCTACACCCTACACGATACATGCTACACCCTACACGCTACAGCCTACACGCTACACTCTACACCCTACACCGTACACGCTACACGCTACACTCTACACGCTACACCCTTCACTCTACACCCTACACTCTACATGCTACACTCTACACCCTACACGGTACACCCTACAATCTACACGCTACATGCTACACTCTACACTCTACACCCTACACCCTACACGCTACATGCTACACTCTACACCCTACACGCTACACTCTACACCCTACACGCTACATGCTACACTCTACGCCATACACCCTACACGCTACATGCTACACGCTACACTCTACACCCTACACGCTACACGCTAGGGTGTAGAGTGTAATATGTAGCGTGTAGTTTGTAGCGTTTAGCTTGCAGGGTGTAGCGGGTAGCGTGTAGGGTGTAGAGTGTAGCGTGTAGCGTGTAGCATGTAGGGTGTAGGGTGTAGAGTGTAGAGTGTAGCGTGTAGGGTGTAGAGTGTAGGGTGTAGGATGTAGAGTGTAGGGTTTAGAGTGTAATGTGTAGCGTGTAGGGTGTAGCGTGTAGCATGTAGGGTGTAGGGTGTGGAGTGTAGGGTGTAGCGTGTAGGGTGTAGAGTGTAGCGTGTAGCGTGTAGGGTGTAGGGTGTAGAGTGTAGGGTGTAGCGTGTAGGGTGTAGAGTGTAGCGTGTAGGGTGTAGCGTGTAGCATGCAGGGTGTAGAGTGTAGCGTATAGCGTGTAGGGTGTAGAGTGTAGGGTGTAGTGTGTAGGGTGTAGAGTGTAGGGTGTAGCGTGTAGGGTGTAGGGTGTAGGGTGTAGCGTGTAGGGTGTAGAGTGTAGCGTGTAGCGTGTAGGGTGTAGGGTGTAGGGTGTAGCATGTAGTGTGTAGCGTGTAGCGTGTAGGGTGTAGCATGTAGCATGTAGCGTGTAGCGTGTAGCATGTAGAGTGTAGGGTGTAGGGTGTAGGGTGTAGCATGTAGAGTGTAGGGTGTAGGGTGTAGCGTGTAGAGTGTAGGGTATAGAGTGTAGCGTCTAGGGTGTAGAGTGTAGCGTGTAGCGTGTAGGGTGTAGAGTGTAGCGTGTAGGGTGTAGAATATAGCGTGTAGAGAGTAGGGTGTAGGGTGTAGAGTGTAGGGTGTAGGGTGTAGAGTGTAACGTGTAGCGTGTAGGGTGTAGCGTGTAGCGTGTAGGGTGTAGGGTGTAGAGTGTAGGGTGTAGCGTGTAGGGTGTAGCGTGTAGGGTGTAGCGTGTAGCGTGTAGGGTGTAGGGTGTAGAGTGTAGGGTGTAGCGTGTAGGGTGTAGCGTCTAGGGTATAGGGTGTAGCGTGTAGCGTGTAGATTGTAGCGTGTAGGGTGTAGGGTGTAGGGTGTAGCGTGTAGCGTGTAGGGTGTAGAGTGTAGCGTGTAGTGTGTAGGGTGTAGGGTGTAGAGTGCAGAGTGTAGGGTGTAGAGTGTAGCGTGTAGAGTGTAGGGTGTAGAGTGTAGGGTGTAGAGTGTAACGTGTAGTGTGTAGGGTGTAGCGTGTAGCGTGTAGGGTGTAGCGTGTAGCGTGTAGGGTGCAGGGTGTAGAGTGTAACGTGTAGCGTGTAGGGTGTAGCGTGTAGCGTGTAGGGTGTAGCGTGTAGCGTGTAGTGTGTAGCGTGTAGGGTGTAGGGTGTAGAGTGTAGCGTGTAGCGTGTAGGGTGTAGGGTGTAGAGTGCAGAGTGTAGGGTGTAGAGTGTAGCGTGTAGAGTGTAGGGTGTAGAGTGTAGGGTGTAGAGTGTAACGTGTAGTGTGTAGGGTGTAGCATGTAGGGTGTAGGGTGTAGAGTGTAACGTGTAGCGTGTAGGGTGTAGCGTGTAGCGTGTAGGGTGTAGCCTGTAGCGTGTAGTGTGTAGCGTGTAGGGTGTAGGGTGTAGAGTGTAGCGTGTAGGGTGTAGAGTGTAACGTGTAGCGTGTAGGGTGTAGTGTGTAGGGTGTAGGGTGTAGAGTGTAACGTGTAGCGTGTAGGGTGTAGCGTGTAGCGTGTAGGGTGTAGCGTGTAGCGTGTAGTGTGTAGCGTGTAGGGTGTAGGGTGTAGAGTGTAGCGTGTAGGGTGTAGCATGTAGCGTGTAGGGTATAGGGTGTATAGTGTACAGTGTAGCGTGTAGTGTGAAGCATGCAGGGTGTAGGGTGTAGGGTGTAGAGTGTAGGAAGTAGCGTGTATGGTGTAGAGTGTAGCGTGTAGGGTGTAGAGTGTAGCGTGTAGCGTGTAGGGTGTAGGGTGTAGGGTGTAGCATGTAGTGTGTAGCGTGTAGCGTGTAGGGTGTAGCATGTAGCATGTAGCGTGTAGCGTGTAGCATGTAGAGTGTAGGGTGTAGGGTGTAGGGTGTAGCATGTAGAGTGTAGGGTGTAGGGTGTAGCGTGTAGAGTGTAGGGTATAGAGTGTAGCGTCTAGGGTGTAGAGTGTAGCGTGTAGCGTGTAGGGTGTAGAGTGTAGCGTGTAGGGTGTAGAATATAGCGTGTAGAGAGTAGGGTGTAGGGTGTAGAGTGTAGGGTGTAGGGTGTAGAGTGTAACGTGTAGCGTGTAGGGTGTAGCGTGTAGCGTGTAGGGTGTAGGGTGTAGAGTGTAGGGTGTAGCGTGTAGGGTGTAGCGTGTAGGGTGTAGCGTGTAGCGTGTAGGGTGTAGGGTGTAGAGTGTAGGGTGTAGCGTGTAGGGTGTAGCGTCTAGGGTATAGGGTGTAGCGTGTAGCGTGTAGATTGTAGCGTGTAGGGTGTAGGGTGTAGGGTGTAGCGTGTAGCGTGTAGGGTGTAGAGTGTAGCGTGTAGTGTGTAGGGTGTAGGGTGTAGAGTGCAGAGTGTAGGGTGTAGAGTGTAGCGTGTAGAGTGTAGGGTGTAGAGTGTAGGGTGTAGAGTGTAACGTGTAGTGTGTAGGGTGTAGCGTGTAGCGTGTAGGGTGTAGCGTGTAGCGTGTAGGGTGCAGGGTGTAGAGTGTAACGTGTAGCGTGTAGGGTGTAGCGTGTAGCGTGTAGGGTGTAGCGTGTAGCGTGTAGTGTGTAGCGTGTAGGGTGTAGGGTGTAGAGTGTAGCGTGTAGCGTGTAGGGTGTAGGGTGTAGAGTGCAGAGTGTAGGGTGTAGAGTGTAGCGTGTAGAGTGTAGGGTGTAGAGTGTAGGGTGTAGAGTGTAACGTGTAGTGTGTAGGGTGTAGCATGTAGGGTGTAGGGTGTAGAGTGTAACGTGTAGCGTGTAGGGTGTAGCGTGTAGCGTGTAGGGTGTAGCCTGTAGCGTGTAGTGTGTAGCGTGTAGGGTGTAGGGTGTAGAGTGTAGCGTGTAGGGTGTAGAGTGTAACGTGTAGCGTGTAGGGTGTAGTGTGTAGGGTGTAGGGTGTAGAGTGTAACGTGTAGCGTGTAGGGTGTAGCGTGTAGCGTGTAGGGTGTAGCGTGTAGCGTGTAGTGTGTAGCGTGTAGGGTGTAGGGTGTAGAGTGTAGCGTGTAGGGTGTAGCATGTAGCGTGTAGGGTATAGGGTGTATAGTGTACAGTGTAGCGTGTAGTGTGAAGCATGCAGGGTGTAGGGTGTAGGGTGTAGAGTGTAGGAAGTAGCGTGTATGGTGTAGAGTGTAGCGTGTAGCGTGTAGAGTGTAGAGTGTAGCGTGTAGGGTGTAGAGTGTAGCGTGTTGCGTGTAGGGTGTAGAGTGTAGCGTGTAGAGTGTAGAGTGTAGCGTGTAGCGTGTAGCGTGTAGAGTGTAGCGTGTAGGGTGTAGAGTATAGTGTGTAGCGTGTAGGGTGTATGGTGTAGAGTGTAGAGTGTAGCATGTAGCGTGTAGCGTGTAGAGTGTAGCGTGTAGGGTGTAGAGTGTAGCGTGTTGCATGTAGGGTGTACAGTGTAGCGTGTAGCGTGTAGAGTGTAGGGTGTAGAGTGTAGCGTGTAGCGTGTAGAGTGTAGGGTGTAGAGTGTAGCGTGTAGCGTGTAGAGTGTAGCGTGTAGCGTGTAGGTTGTAGAGTGTAGCGTGTAGCGTGTAGGGTGTAGGGTGTAGCGTGTAGCGTGTAGAGTGTAGAGTGTAGCGTGTAGCATGTAGAGTGTAGAGTGTAGCGTGTAGGGTGTAGAGTGTAGCGCGTAGCGTGTAGGGTGTAGGGTGTAGAGTGTAGCGTGTAGCGTGTAGAGTGTACGGTGTAGAGTGTAGGGTGTAGCGTGTAGGGTGTAGAGTGTAGCGTGTAGCGTGTAGGGTTAAGCTACACGCTACACCCTACACTATACACCCTACACCGTACACGCTACACGCTACACTCTACACGCTACACCCTTCACTCTACACCCTACACTCTACATGCTACACTCTACACCCTACACGGTACACCCTACAATCTACACGCTACATGCTACACTCTACACTCTACACCCTACACCCTACACGCTACATGCTACACTCTACACCCTACACGCTACACTCTACACCCTACACGCTACATGCTACACTCTACACCATACACCCTACACGCTACATGCTACACGCTACACTCTACACCCTACACGCTACACGCTAGGGTGTAGAGTGTAATATGTAGCGTGTAGTTTGTAGCGTTTAGCTTGTAGGGTGTAGCGGGTAGCGTGTAGGGTGTAGAGTGTAGCGTGTAGCGTGTAGCATGTAGGGTGTAGGGTGTAGAGTGTAGAGTGTAGCGTGTAGGGTGTAGAGTGTAGGGTGTAGGATGTAGAGTGTAGGGTTTAGAGTGTAATGTGTAGCGTGTAGGGTGTAGCGTGTAGCATGTAGGGTGTAGGGTGTGGAGTGTAGGGTGTAGCGTGTAGGGTGTAGAGTGTAGCGTGTAGCGTGTAGAGTGTAGCGTCTAGGGTATAGGGTGTAGCGTGTAGCGTGTAGATTGTAGCGTGTAGGGTGTAGGGTGTAGGGTGTAGCGTGTAGCGTGTAGGGTGTAGAGTGTAGCGTGTAGTGTGTAGGGTGTAGGGTGTAGAGTGCAGAGTGTAGGGTGTAGAGTGTAGCGTGTAGAGTGTAGGGTGTAGAGTGTAGGGTGTAGAGTGTAACGTGTAGTGTGTAGGGTGTAGCGTGTAGCGTGTAGGGTGTAACGTGTAGCGTGTAGGGTGCAGGGTGTAGAGTGTAACGTGTAGCGTGTAGGGTGTAGCGTGTAGCGTGTAGGGTGTAGGGTGTAGAGTGTAGGGTGTAGCGTGTAGGGTGTAGCGTGTAGCGTGTAGGGTGTAGGGTGTAGAGTGTAGGGTGTAGCGTGTAGGGTGTAGCGTGTAACGTGTAGCATGTAGAGTGTAGCGTCTAGGGTATAGGGTGTAGCGTGTAGCGTGTAGATTGTAGCGTGTAGGGTGTAGGGTGTAGGGTGTAGCGTGTAGCGTGTAGGGTGTAGAGTGTAGCGTGTAGTGTGTAGGGTGTAGGGTGTAGAGTGCAGAGTGTAGGGTGTAGAGTGTAGCGTGTAGAGTGTAGGGTGTAGAGTGTAGGGTGTAGAGTGTAACGTGTAGTGTGTAGGGTGTAGCGTGTAGCGTGTAGGGTGTAACGTGTAGCGTGTAGGGTGCAGGGTGTAGAGTGTAACGTGTAGCGTGTAGGGTGTAGCGTGTAGCGTGTAGGGTGTAGCGTGTAGCGTGTAGTGTGTAGCGTGTAGGGTGTAGGGTGTAGAGTGCAGAGTGTAGGGTGTAGAGTGTAGCGTGTAGAGTGTAGGGTGTAGGGTGTAGAGTGTAGGGTGTAGAGTGTAGGGTGTAGAGTGTAACGTGTAGTGTGTAGGGTGTAGCGTGTAGGGTGTAGAGTGTAACGTGTAGCGTGTAGGGTGTAGCGTGTAGCGTGTAGGGTGTAGCGTGTAGCGTGTAGTGTGTAGCGTGTAGGGTGTAGGGTGTAGAGTGTAGCGTGTAGGGTGTAGAGTGTAACGTGTAGCGTGTAGGGTGTAGCGTGTAGCGTGTAGGGTGTAGCGTGTAGCGTGTAGTGTGTAGCGTGTAGGGTGTAGGGTGTAGAGTGTAGCGTGTAGGGTGTAGCATGTAGCGTGTAGGGTATAGGGTGTATAGTGTAGAGTGTAGCGTGTAGTGTGAAGCATGCAGGGTGTAGGGTGTCGGGTATAGCGTGTAGGGTGTAGGGTGTAGAGTGTAGGAAGTAGCGTGTATGGTGTAGAGTGTAGCGTGTATTGTGTAGAGTGTAGAGTGTAGCGTGTAGGGTGTAGAGTGTAGCGTGTTGCGTGTAGGGTGTAGAGTGTAGCGTGTAGAGTGTAGCGTGTAGCGTGTAGAGTGTAGCGTGTAGGGTGTAGAGTATAGTGTGTAGCGTGTAGGGTGTATGGTGTAGAGTGTAGAGTGTAGAGTGTAGCGTGTTGCATGTAGGTTGTACAGTGTAGCGTGTAGCGTGTAGAGTGTAGGGTGTAGAGTGTAGCGTGTAGCGTGTAGAGTGTAGGGTGTAGAGTGTAGCGTGTAGCGTGTAGAGTGTAGCGTGTAGCGTGTAGGTTGTAGAGTGTAGCGTGTAGCGTGTAGGGTGTAGGGTGTAGCGTGTAGCGTGTAGAGTGTAGAGTGTAGCGTGTAGCATGTAGAGTGTAGAGTGTAGCATGTAGGGTGTAGAGTGTAGCGCGTAGCGTGTAGGGTGTAGGGTGTAGAGTGTAGCGTGTAGCGTGTAGAGTGTACGGTGTAGAGTGTAGGGTGTAGCGTGTAGGGTGTAGAGTGTAGCGTGTAGCGTGTAGGGTTAAGCTACACGCTACACCCTACACTCTACACCCTACACCGTACACGCTACACGCTACACTCTACACGCTACACCCTTCACTCTACACCCTACACTCTACATGCTACACTCTACACCCTACACGGTACACCCTACAATCTACACGCTACATGCTACACTCTACACTCTACACCCTACACCCTACACGCTACATGCTACACTCTACACCCTACACGCTACACTCTACACCCTACACGCTACATGCTACACTCTACACCATACACCCTACACGCTACATGCTACACGCTACACTCTACACCCTACACGCTAGGGTGTAGAGTGTAATATGTAGCGTGTAGTTTGTAGCGTTTAGCTTGTAGGGTGTAGCGGGTAGCGTGTAGGGTGTAGAGTGTAGCGTGTAGCGTGTAGCATGTAGGGTGTAGGGTGTAGAGTGTAGCGTGTAGGGTGTAGAGTGTAGGGTGTAGGATGTAGAGTGTAGGGTTTAGAGTGTAATGTGTAGCGTGTAGGGTGTAGCGTGTAGCATGTAGGGTGTAGGGTGTGGAGTGTAGGGTGTAGCGTGTAGGGTGTAGAGTGTAGCGTGTAGCGTGTAGGGTGTAGGGTGTAGAGTGTAGGGTGTAGCGTGTAGGGTGTAGAGTGTAGCGTGTAGGGTGTAGCGTGTAGCGTGCAGGGTGTAGAGTGTAGCGTATAGCGTGTAGGGTGTAGAGTGTAGGGTGTAGCGTGTAGGGTGTAGAGTGTAGGGTGTAGCGTGTAGGGTGTAGGGTGTAGGGTGTAGCGTGTAGGGTGTAGAGTGTAGCGTGTAGCGTGTAGGGTGTAGGGTGTAGGGTGTAGCATGTAGTGTATAGCGTGTAGCGTGTAGGGTGTAGCATGTAGCATGTAGCATGTAGCGTGTAGCATGTAGAGTGTAGGGTGTAGGGTGTAGGGTGTAGCATGTAGAGTGTAGGGTGTAGGGTGTAGCGTGTAGAGTGTAGGGTATAGAGTGTAGCGTCTAGGGTGTAGAGTGTAGCGTGTAGCGTGTAGGGTGTAGAGTGTAGCGTGTAGGGTGTAGAATATAGCGTGTAGAGAGTAGGGTGTAGGGTGTAGAGTGTAGGGTGTAGGGTGTAGAGTGTAACGTGTAGCGTGTAGGGTGTAGCGTGTAGCGTGTAGTGTGTAGCGTGTAGGGTGTAGGGTGTAGAGTGTAGCGTGTAGCGTATAGGGTGTAGGGTGTAGAGTGCAGAGTGTAGGGTGTAGAGTGTAGCGTGTAGAGTGTAGGGTGTAGAGTGTAGGGTGTAGAGTGTAACGTGTGGTGTGTAGGGTGTAGCGTGTAGGGTGTAGGGTGTAGAGTGTAACGTGTAGCGTGTAGGGTGTAGCGTGTAGCGTGTAGGGTGTAGCGTGTAGCGTGTAGTGTGTAGCGTGTAGAGTGTAGAGTGTAGCGTGTAGCATGTAGAGTGTAGAGTGTAGCGTGTAGGGTGTAGAGTGTAGCGCGTAGCGTGTAGGGTGTAGGGTGTAGAGTGTAGCGTGTAGCGTGTAGAGTGTAGCGTGTAGAGTGTAGGGTGTAGAGTGTAGGGTGTAGAGAGTAACGTGTAGTGTGTAGGGTGTAGCGTGTAGGGTGTAGGGTGTAGAGTGTAACGTGTAGCGTGTAGGGTGTAGCGTGTAGCGTGTAGGGTGTAGCGTGTAGCGTGTAGTGTGTAGCGTGTAGAGTGTAGAGTGTAGCGTGTAGCATGTAGAGTGTAGAGTGTAGCGTGTAGGGTGTAGAGTGTAGCGCGTAGCGTGTAGGGTGTAGGGTGTAGAGTGTAGCGTGTAGCGTGTAGAGTGTACGGTGTAGAGTGTAGGGTGTAGCGTGTAGGGTGTAGAGTGTAGCGTGTAGCGTGTAGGGTTAAGCTACACGCTACACACTAAACACAAAAAGAAAAGGATATGCAAACCAATGGGATCCACCTTAAATAGTCAATTTTATTGCACAAAACTAGTAATCCACAAACAGAACCAGGCAAAACATACATTTAAAAACATTTAAAACACTAGTATGGCTGAATAGGCCATAAGTAATTTTACCCGAGGGAATGAAGGAAGCTAATACTTTACAGCATATGTGAGACAGGAGAAATAACCAGAGAGAAAAAATTGCTAGGTATGCGGGTACACCAATCTTAGTCAAATCTACATATAAGAAGCCTATTGTTTACTGCCAACTGTGACCCCCTGAGTACTATGACAGGAAACATATACTCCAGCCTAGTATCTGGAAGAAATACATCATGGATCCTATTTTGTTCAACACAGCATGCGTGCGCACAGTTGGTAAGCAAATGAAAGCAGACCCCTATAGAAAGGTAATCAGGGAAATAGATATGCTGCAGTACTACAAAATCCTAGTTATTTGGATAAATGTATGCATACAGACGCCTTGTGGAAATACAAAGAATCAGGATCCATTGTCCTAAGGCTTGGAAAAATGCCAGGCCATGCATGAAGTAAATAGGTGTAATTCCATAGCAGTTGTAAAGATAAGTTACACAAGTCCTGTCCCTCGGGAAAAAAACAAAGGAAGCCCTTTACCCCACGCGTATCGACGCTACTCAAGCGTCTTCATCAGAGGAAAAAGTGACACCCTACACGCTACACGCTACACTCTACACCCTACACGCTACACTCTACACCCTACACGCTACACCCTACACTCTACACGCTACATGCTACACTACACCCTACATGCTACACTCTACACTCTGCTCCCTACTCTCTACACGCTACACTCTATACCCTACACTCTACACGCTACGCGCTACACGCTACACACTACACGCTACACCCTACACGCTACACTTTACACTCTACACGCTACACTCTACACTCTACACACTACACTCTACACCGTACACCCTACACCCTACTCTACATGCTACACGCTACACGCTACATGCTACACCCTACACGCTTCACCCTACACCCTACACGCTACACGCTACATGCTACACTCTACACCCTACACTCTACACCCTACACGCTACACGCTACACGCTACACTCTACACGCTAAACGCTACAGCTTATACCCTACACTCTACACCGTACACCCTACACGCTACACTCTACACCCTGCACGCTATACCCTACACCCTACACCCTACATGCTACACCCTACACTCTACACCCTACACCCTACATGCTACACTCTACACCCTACACCCTACTCTACATGCTACACGCTACACGGTACATGATACACGCTACACCCTACACGCTACACGCTACACCCTACACGCTACACGCTACACGCTACACTCTACACCCTACACGCTACACCCTACACCCTACTCCCTACACTCTACACGCTACACGCTACACCCTACACCCTACACTGTACACCCTACACCCTGCACGCTACACTCTACACTCTGCTCCCTACTCTCTACATGCTACACTCTATACCCTACACTCTACACGCTACGCGCTACACGCTACACACTACACCCTACACGCTACACTTTACACTCTACACGCTACACTCTACACTCTATACACTACACTCTACACCCTACACCCTACTCTACATGCTACACGCTACACGCTACATGCTACACCCTACACGCTACACCCTACACCCTACACGCTACACGCTACACGCTACACGCTACACTCTACACCCTACACTCTACACCCTACACGCTACACACTACACGCTACACTCTACACGCTAAACGCTACAGCTTATACCCTACACTCTACACCGTACACCCTACACGCTACACTCTACACCCTACATGCTACACCCTACACCCTACACCCTACATGCTACACCCTACACCTCTACACCCTACACCCTACACGCTACACCCTACGCCCTGCACGCCACACACTACACTCTACACGCTACACTCTACACTCTACACACTACACTCTACACCCTACACCCTACTCTACATGCTACACGCTACACGCTACATGCTACACCCTACACGCTACACCCCACTACACGTACACGCTACACGCTACACGCTACACTCTACACCCTACACTCTACACCATACACGCTACACGCTACACGCTACACTCTACACGCTAAACGCTACAGCTTATACCCTACACTCTACACCGTACACCCTACACGCTACACTCTACACCCTACATGCTACACCCTACACCCTACATGCTACACCCTACACTCTACACCCTACACGCTACACCCTACGCCCTGCATGCCACACACTACACTCTACACGCTACACCCTACACGCTACACTCTACACGCTACACGCTACACGCTACACTCTACACCCTACACGCTACACTCTACACCCTACACACTACACTCTACACGGTACACGCTACACGCTACGCCCTACACCCTACACGCTACATGTTACACTCTACACCCTACACTCTACACCCTACACGCTACACCCTACACCCTACACGCTACACACTACACGCTACACTCTACACCCTACACGCTGCACTCTATACGCTACACGGTACACGCTACACGCTACACCCTACACTGTACACCCTACACCCTACACGCTACACTCTACACTGTACACCTACACCCTACACGCTACACACTACACGCTACACTCTACACGCTAAACGCTACAGCTTATACCCTACACTCTACACCGTACACCCTACACGCTACACTCTACACCCTACATGCTACACCCTACACCCTACACCCTACATGCTACACCCTACACTCTACACCCTACACCTACACGCTACACCCTACGCCCTGCACGCCACACACTACACTCTACACGCTACACTCTACACTCTACACACTACACTCTACACCCTACACCCTACTCTACATGCTACACGCTACACGCTACATGCTACACCCTACACGCTACACCCTACACCCTACACGCTACACGCTACACGCTACACTCTACACCCTACACTCTACACCATACACGCTACACGCTACACGCTACACTCTACACGCTAAACGCTACAGCTTATACCCTACACTCTACACCGTACACCCTACACGCTACACTCTACACCCTACATGCTACACCCTACACCCTACATGCTACACCCTACACTCTACACCCTACACGCTACCCTACGCCCTGCATGCCACACACTACACTCTACACGCTACACCCTACACGCTACACTCTACACGCTACACGCTACACGCTACACTCTACACCCTACACGCTACACTCTACACCCTACACACTACACTCTACACGGTACACGCTACACGCTACGCCTACACCCTACACGCTACATGTTACACTCTACACCCTACACTCTACACCCTACACGCTACACCCTACACCCTACACGCTACACACTACACGCTACACTCTACACCCTACACGCTGCACTCTATACGCTACACGGTACACGCTACACACTACACCCTACACTGTACACCCTACACCCTACACGCTACACTCTACACGCTACATGCTACACCCTACACCCTACACGCTACACTCTACACCCTACACGCTACACTCTGCACGCTACACGCTACACGCTACACCCTACACGCTACACTCTACACCCTACACGCTACACTCTACATGCTACACGGCTACACGCTACATGCTACACGCTACACCCTACACGCTACACTCTACACCCTACACCCTACACCCTACACGCTACACCCTACACTCTACACCTACACCCTACACGCTACTCGCTACACTCTACACCCTACCCGCTACACTCTACACGCTACACGCTACACTCTACACTCTACACGCTACACGCTACACTCTACACCCTACACGCAACACGCTACACTCTACACCCTACACGCTACACTCTGCACGCTACACGCTACACCCTACACCCTACACGCTACACTCTACACGCTACACGCTACACTCTACACCATACACGCTACACCCTACACTCTACACCCTACACCCTACACGCTATACCCGACACCCTACACCCTACATGCTTCACCCTACACGCTACACTCTACACTCTACACCCTACACGCTACATGCTACACTCTACACGCTACACTCTACACCCTACACGCTACACACTACATCCTACACCCTACACGCTATACGCTACACTCTACACCCTGCACGCTACACGCTACACTCTACACCTACACGCTACACTCTACACCCTACACGCTACACCCTACACTCTACACTCTCCACCCTACACGCTACACGCTACACTCTACACGCTACACCCTACACGCTACACTCTACACCCTACACGCAACACCCTACACTCTACACCCTACACCCTAACCCTACACGCTACACCCTACACCGCTACACTCTACACCCTACACCCTACACTCTACACCCTACACGCTACACGCTACACTCTACACCCTACACCCCTACACACGCTACACGCTACACCCTACACTCTACACGCTACATGCTACACTCTACACCCTACACGATACATGCTACACCCTACACGCTACAGCCTACACGCTACACTCTACACCCTACAAGCTACACGCTACACGCTACACCCTACACTACACCCTACACCGTACACGCTACACGCTACACTCTACACGCTACACCCTTCACTCTACACCCTACACTCTACATGCTACACTACAGCCTACACGGTACACCCTACAATCTACACGCTACATGCTACACTCTACACTCTACACCCTACACCCTACACGCTACATGCTACACTCTACACCCTACACGCTACACTCTACACCCTACACGCTACATGCTACACTCTACACCATACACCCTACACGCTACATGCTACACGCTACACTCTACACCCTGCACGCTACACGCTACACTCTACACCCTACACGCTACACTCTACACCCTACACGCTACACCCTACACTCTACACTCTCCACCCTACACGCTACACGCTACACTCTACACGCTACACCCTACACGCTACACTCTACACCCTACACGCAACACCCTACACTCTACACCCTACACCCTAACCCTACACGCTACACCCTACACGCTACACTCTACACCCTACACCCTACACTCTACACCCTACACGCTACACGCTACACTCTACACCCTACACCCTACACACGCTACACGCTACACCCTACACTCTACACGCTACATGCTACACTCTACACCCTACACGATACATGCTACACCCTACACGCTACAGCCTACACGCTACACTCTACACCCTACAAGCTACACGCTACACGCTACACCCTACACTCTACACCCTACACCGTACACGCTACACGCTACACTCTACACGCTACACCCTTCACTCTACACCCTACACTCTACATGCTACACTACAGCCTACACGGTACACCCTACAATCTACACGCTACATGCTACACTCTACACTCTACACCCTACACCCTACACGCTACATGCTACACTCTACACCCTACACGCTACACTCTACACCCTACACGCTACATGCTACACTCTACACCATACACCCTACACGCTACATGCTACACGCTACACTCTACACCCTACACGCTACACGCTAGGGTGTAGAGTGTATATGTAGCGTGTAGTTTGTAGCGTTTAGCTTGTAGGGTGTAGCGGGTAGCGTGTAGGGTGTAGAGTGTAGCGTGTAGCGTGTAGCATGTAGGGTGTAGGGTGTAGAGTGTAGAGTGTAGCGTGTAGGGTGTAGAGTGTAGGGTGTAGGATGTAGAGTGTAGGTTTAGAGTGTAATGTGTAGCGTGTAGGGTGTATGTAGTGAGCGTGTAGCATGTAGGGTGTAGGGTGTGGAGTGTAGGGTGTAGCGTGTAGGGTAGAGGTGTAGCGTGTAGCGTGTAGGGTGTAGGGTGTAGAGTGTAGGTGTAGCGTGTAGGGTGTAGAGTGTAGCGTGTAGGATGTAGCGTGTAGCGTGCAGGGTGTAGAGTGTAGCCATATAGCGTGTAGGGTGTAGAGTGTAGGGTGTAGCGTGTAGGGTGTAGAGTGTAGGGTGTAGCGTGTAGGGTGTAGAGTGTAGCGTGTAGCGTGTAGGGTGTAGGGTGTAGGGTGTAGCATGTAGTGTGTAGCGTGTAGGGTGTAGCATGTAGCATGTAGCGTGTAGCGTGTAGCATGTAGAGTGTAGGGTGTAGGGTGTAGCATGTAGAGTGTACGGTGTAGGGTGTAGCGTGTAGCGTGTAGGGTGTAGAGTGTAGCGTGTAGTGTGTAGGGTGTAGGGTGTAGAGTGCAGAGTGTAGGGTGTAGAGTGTAGCGTGTAGTGTGCAGGGTGTAGAGTGTAGCATGTAGCGTGTAGGGTGTAGGGTGAGAGTGCAGAGTGTAGGGTGTAGAGTGTAGCGTGTAGAGTGTAGGGTGTAGAGTGTAGGGTGTAGAGTGTAACGTGTAGCGTGTAGGTGTAGCGTGTAGCGTGTAGGGTGTAGCGTGTAGCGTGTAGTGTGTAGCGTGTAGGGTGTAGGGTGTAGAGTGTAGCGTGTAGGGTGTAGAGTGTAACGTGTAGCGTGTAGGGTGTAGTGTGTAGGGTGTAGGGTGTAGAGTGTAACGTGTAGCGTGTAGGGTGTAGTGTGTAGCGTGTCGGATGTAGCGTGTAGCGTGTAGTGTGTAGCGTGTAGGGTGTAGGGTGTAGAGTGTAGCGTGTAGGGTGTAGCATGTAGCGTGTAGGGTATAGGGTGTATAGTGTAGAGTGTAGCGTGTAGTGTGAAGCATGCAGGGTGTAGGGTGTCGGGTATAGCGTGTAGGGTGTAGGGTGTAGAGTGTAGGAAGTAGCGTGTATGGTGTAGAGTGTAGCGTGTAGCGTGTAGAGTGTAGCGTGTAGGGTGTAGAGTGTAACGTGTTGCGTGTAGGGTGTAGAGTGTAGCGTGTAGAGTGTAGAGTGTAGCGTGTAGCGTGTAGCGTGTAGAGTGTAGCGTGTAGGGTGTAGAGTATAGTGTGTAGCGTGTAGAGTGTATGGTGTAGAGTGTAGAGTGTAGCGTGTAGGGTGTAGAGTGTAGCGCGTAGCGTGTAGGGTGTAGGGTGTAGAGTGTAGCGTGTAGCGTGTAGAGTGTACGGTGTAGAGTGTAGGGTGTAGCGTGTAGGGTGTAGAGTGTAGCGTGTAGCGTGTAGGGTTAAGCTACACGCTACACACTAAACACAAAAAGAAAAGGATATGCAAACCAATGGGATCCACCTTAAATAGTCAATTTTATTGCACAAAACTAGTAATCCACAAACAGAACCAGGCAAAACACATTTAAAAACATTTAAAACACTAGTATGGCTGAATAGGCCATAAGTAATTTTACCCGAGGGAATGAAGGAAGCTAATACTTTACAGCATATGTGAGACAGGAGAAATAACCAGAGAGAAAAAATTGCTAGGTATGCGGGTACTCCAATCTTAGTCAAATCTACATATAAGAAGCCTATTGTTTACTGCCAACTGTGACCCCCTGAGTACTATGACAGGAAACATACTCCAGCCTAGTATCTGGAAGAAATACATCATGGATCCTATTTTGTTCAACACAGCATGCGTGCGCACAGTTGGTAAGCAAATGAAAGCAGACCCCTATAGAAAGGTAATCAGGGAAATAGATATGCTGCAGTACTACAAAATCCTAGTTATTTGGATAAATGTATGCATACAGACGCCTTGTGGAAATACAAAGAATCAGGATCCATTGTCCTAAGGCTTGGAAAAATGCCAGGCCATGCATGAAGTAAATAGGTGTAATTCCATAGCAGTTGTAAAGATAAGTTACCAAAGTCCTGTCCCTCAGGAAAAAAACAAAGGAAGCCCTTTACCCCACGCGTATCGACGCTACTCAAGCGTCTTCATCAGAGGAAAAAGTGACACCCTACACGCTACACGCTACACTCTACACCCTACACGCTACACTCTACACCCTACACGCTACACCCTACACTCTACACGCTACATGCTACACTCTACACCCTACACAATACACGCTACTTGCTACACCCTACATGCTACACTCTACACGCTACACGCTACACCCTACACGGTACACCCTACACCCTACACCCTACACGCTACACGCTACACCCTACACCCTACACCCTACACGCTACAATCTACACGCTACACCCTACACCCTACACCCTACACGCTACAATCTACACGCTACACGCTACACACTATACGCTACACGCTAGACGCTACACTCTACACCCTACACGCTACACCCTACACTCTACACCCTACACCCTACACGCTACACGCTACACGCTACACCCTACACGCTACACCCTACACTCTACACCCTACACCCTACACGCTACACGCTACACGCTACACCCTACACGCTACACCCTACACTCTACACCCTACACGCTACACCCTGCACGCTACACGTTACACTCTACACCCTACACCCTACACTCTACACCCTACACCCTACTCTCTACACGCTACACTCTACACCCTACACGCTACACTCTACACTCTACACCCTACACCCTACACGCTACACGCTACACTCTACACGCTAAACGCTACAGCTTATACCCTACACTCTACACCGTACACCCTACATGCTACACTCTACACCCTACACGCTACACCCTACACCCTACACCCTACATGCTACACCCTACACTCTACACCCTACACCCTACACGCTACACCCTATGCCCTGCACGCCACACACTACACTCTACACGCTACACCCTACACTGTACACCCTACACCCTACACGCTACACGCTACACCCTACACACTACACGCTACTCGCTACACTCTACACCCTACACGCTACACTCTACACTCTACTCCCTACTCTCTACACGCTACACTCTATACCCTACACTCTACACGCTACGCGCTACACGCTACACACTACACACTACACGCTACACTTTACACTCTACACGCTACACACTACACGCTACACGCTACACTCTACACCCTACACGCTACACTCCACACCCTACACCCTACACCCTACTCCCTACACTCTACACGCTACACGCTACACCCTGCACTGTACACCCTACACCCTACATGCTACACTCTACACTCGGCTCCCTACTCTCTACACGCTACACTCTATACCCTACACTCTACACGCTACGCGCTACACGCTACACACTACACGCTACACCCTACACGCTACACTTTACACTCTACACGCTACACTCCACACTCTACACACTACACTCTACACCCTACACCGTACACCCTACTCTACATGCTACACGCTACACGCTACATGCTACACCCTACAGGCTTCACCCTACACCCTACACGCTATACGCTACACGCTACACTCTACACCCTACACTCTACACCCTACACGCTACACGCTACACTCTACACGCTAAACGCTACAGCTTATACCCTACACTCTACACCGTACACCCTACACGCTACACTCTACACCCTACACGCTACACCCTACACCCTACATGCTACACCCTACACTCTACACCCTACACCCTACATGCTACACTCTACACCCTACACCCTACTCTACATGCTACACGCTACACGGTACATGATACACGCTACACCCTACACGCTACACGCTACACCCTACACGCTACACGCTACACGCTACACTCTACACCCTACACGCTACACCCTACACCCTACTCCCTACACTCTACACGCTACACGCTACACCCTACACCCTACACTGTACACCCTACACCCTACATGCTACACCCTACACTCTACACCCTACACCCTACATGCTACACTCCACACCCTACACCCTACTCTACATGCTACACGCTACACGGTACATGATACACGCTACACCCTACACGCTACACGCTACACCCTACACGCTACACGCTACACTCCACACCCTACACGCTACACCCTACACCCTACTCCCTACACTCTACACGCTACACGCTACACCCTACACCCTACACTGTACACCCTACACCCTACATGCTACACTCTACACTCTGCTCCCTACTCTCTACACGCTACACTCTATACCCTACACTCCACACGCTACGCGCTACACGCTACACACTACACGCTACACCCTACACGCTACACTTTACACTCTACACGCTACACTCTACACTCTACACACTACACTCTACACCCTACACCTTACACCCTACTCTACATGCTACACGCTACACGCTACATGCTACACCCTACACGCTACACCCTACACCCTACACGCTACACGCTACACTCTACACCCTACACTCTACACCCTACACGCTACACGCTACACGCTACACGCTACAATCTACACGCTAAACGCTACAGCTTATACCCTACACTCTACACCGTACACCCTACACGCTACACTCTACACCCTACACGCTACACCCTACACCCTACACCCTACATGCTACACCCTACACTCTACACCCTACACCCTACACGCTACACGCTACACCCTACGCCCTGCACGCCACACACTACACTCTACACGCTACACCATACACGCTACACTCTACACGGTACACGCTACACGCTACGCCCTACACCCTACACGCTACATGTTACACTCTACACCCTACACGCTACACTCTACACCCTACACGCTACACCCTACACCCTACACGCTACACACTACACGCTACACTCTACACCCTACACGCTGCACTCTATACGCTACACGGTACACGCTACACGCTACACCCTACACCCTACATGCTACACGATACACCCTACACTGTACACCCTACACCCTACACGCTACACTCTACACGCTACATGCTACACCCTACACTCTACACCCTACACGCTATACGCTACACTCTACACCCTGCACGCTACACGCTACACGCTACACCCTACACGCTACACTCTACACCCTACACGCTACACTCTACATGCTACACGCTACACGCTACATGCTACACGCTACACCCTACACGCTACACTCTACACCCTACACCCTACACCCTACACGCTACACTCTACACCCTACACGCTACTCGCTACACTCTACACCCTACCCGCTACACTCTACACGCTACACGCTACACTCTACACTCTAAACGCTACACGCTACACTCTACACCATACACGCAACACGCTACACTCTACACCCTACACGCTACACTCTGCACGCTACACGCTACACCCTACACCCTACACGCTACAGTCTACACGCTACACGCTACACTCTACACCATACACGCTACACCCTACACTCTGCACCCTACACCCTACACGCTATACCCGACACCCTACACCCTACATGCTTCACCCTACACGCTACACTCTGCACTCTACACCCTACACCCTACACGCTACATGCTACACTCTACACGCTACACTCTACACCCTACACGCTACACTCTACATCCTACACCCTACACGCTATACGCTACACTCTACACCCTGCACGCTACACGCTACACTCTACACCCTACACGCTACACTCTACACCCTACACGCTACACCCTACACTCTACACTCTCCACCCTACACGCTACACGCTACACTCTACACGCTACACCCTACACGCTACACTCCACACCCTACACGCAACACCCTACACTCTACACCCTACACCCTAAACCCTACACGCTACACCCTACACGCTACACTCTACACCCTACACCCTACACTCTACACCCTACACGCTACACTCTACACCCTACACCCTACACACGCTACACGCTACACTCTACACCCTACACGCTACACTCTACACCCTACACGCTACACCCTACACTTTACACGCTACATGCTACACTCTACACCCTACACGATACATGCTACACCCTACACGCTACAGCCTACATGCTACACGCTACACTCTACACCCTACAAGCTACACGCTACACGCTACACCCTACACTCTACACCCTACACCGTACACGCTACACGCTACACTCTACACGCTACACCCTTCACTCTACACCCTACACCCTACATGCTACACTCTACACCCTACATGGTACACCCTACAATCTACACGCTACATGCTACACTCTACACTCTACACCCTACACCCTACACGCTACATGCTACACTCTACACCCTACACGCTACACTCTACACCCTACACGCTACATGCTACACTCTACACCCTACACCCTACACGCTACATGCTACACGCTACACTCTACACCCTACACGCTAGGGTGTAGAGTGTAATATGTAGCGTGTAGTTTGTAGCATTTAGCTAGTAGGGTGTAGCGTGTAGCGTGTAGGGTGTAGAGTGTAGCTTGTAGCGTGTAGCATGTAGGGTGTAGGGTAAAGAGTGTATAGTGTAGCGTGTAGGGTGTAGAGTGTAGGGTGTAGGATGTAGAGTGTAGGGTTTAGAGTGTAATGTGTAGCGTGTAGGGTGTAGCGTGTAGCATGTAGGGTGTAGGGTGTGGAGTGTAGGGTGTAGCGTGTAGGGTGTAGAGTGTAGCGTGTAGCGTGTAGGGTGTAGGGTGTAGAGTGTAGGGTGTAGCGTGTAGGGTGTAGAGTGTAGCGTGTAGGGTGTAGCGTGTAGAGTGCAGAGTGTAGGGTGTAGAGTGTAGCGTGTAGAGTGTAAGGTGTAGAATGTAGGGTGTAGAGTGTAACGTGTAGTGTGTAGGGTGTAGCGTGTAGCGTGTAGGGTGTAGCGTGTAGCGTGTAGGGTGCAGGGTGTAGAGTGTAACGTGTAGCGTGTAGGGTGTAGCGTGTAGCGTGTAGGGTGTAGCGTGTAGCGTGTAGTGTGTAGCATGTAGGGTGTAGGGTGTAGAGTGTAGCGTGTAGGGTGTAGCATGTAGCGTGTAGGGTGTAGGGTGTATAGTGTAGAGTGTAGCGTGTAGTGTGAAGCATGCAGGGTGTAGGGTGTCGGGTATAGCGTGTAGGGTGTAGGGTGTAGAGTGTAGGGTGTAGCGTGTATGGTGTAGAGTGTAGCGTGTAGAGTGTAGCGTGTAGGGTGTAGCGTGTAGCGTGTAGCGTGCAGAGTGTAGCGTGTAGGGTGTAGAGTGTAGCGTGTTGCGTGTAGGGTGTAGCGTGTAGGGTGTAGAGTATAGTGTGTAGCGTGTAGGGTGTAGGGTGTAGAGTGTACGGTGTAGCGTGTAGCGTGTAGGGTGTAGGGTGTAGATTGTAGCGTGTAGGGTGTAGGGTGTAGCGTGTAGGGTGTAGGGTGTAGAGTGTAGCGTGTAGCGTGTAGGGTGTAGGGTGTAGAGTGTAGAGTGTAGGGTGTAGAGTGTAGCGTGTAGAGTGTAGGGTGTAGAGTGTAGGGTGTAGAGTGTAACGTGTAGCGTGTATTGTGTAGCGTGTAGCATGTAGGGTGTAGCGTGTAGGGTGCAGGGTGTAGAGTGTAGCGTTTAGGGTGTAGAATGTAACGTGTAGCGTGTAGAGTGTAGCGTGTAGCGTGTAGGGTGTAGGGTGTAGAGTGTAACGTGTAGCGTGTAGGGTGTAGCGTGTAGCGTGTAGGGTGTAGCGTGTAGTGTGTAGCGTGTAGAGTGTAGGGTGTAGAGTGTAGCGTGTAGGTTGTAGCATGTAGCGTGTAGGGTGTAGAGTGTAGAGTGTAGCGTGTAGGGTGAAGCATGTAGGGTGTAGTGTGTCGGGTATAGCGTGTAGGGTGTAGGGTGTAGAGTGTAGTGTGTAGCGTGTATGGTGTAGAGTGTAGCGTGTAGCGTGCAGAGTGTAGCGTGCAGGGTGTAGGGTGTAGCGTGTAGAATGCAGAGTGTAGCGTGTAGGGTGTAGAGTGTAGCGTGTTGCGTGTAGGGTGTAGAGTGTAGCGTGTAGCGTGTAGAGTGTAGCTTGTAGCGTGTAGCGTGTAGGGTGTAGGGTGTAGCGTGTAGGGTGTAGATTGTAGCGTGTAGCGTGTAGGGTGTAGGGTGTAGAGTGCAGAGTGTAGGGTGTAGAATGTAGCGTGTAGAGTGTAGGGTGTAGAGTGTAGGGTGTAGAGTGTAACGTGTAGTGTGTAGGGTGTAGCGTGTAGCGTGTAGGGTGTAGCGTGTAACGTGTAGGGTGCAGGGTGTAGAGTGTAACGTGTAGCGTGTAGGGTGTAGCGTGTAGCGTGTAGGGTGTAGCGTGTAGCGTGTAGTGTGTAGCGTGTAGGGTGTAGGGTGTAGAGTGTAGCGTGTAGGGTGTAGCATGTAGCGTGTAGGGTGTAGGGTGTATAGTGTAGAGTGTAGCGTGTAGTGTGAAGCATGCAGGGTGTAGGGTGTCGGGTATAGCGTGTAGGGTGCAGGGTGTAGAGTGTAGGGTGTAGCGTGTATGGTGTAGGGTGTAGCGTGTAGAATGCAGAGTGTAGCGTGTAGGGTGAAGAGTGTAGCTTGTTGCGTGTAGGGTGTAGAGTGTAGCGTGTAGCGTGTAGCGTGTAGAGTGTAGCGTGTAGGGTGTAGAGTTTAGCGTGTAGCGTGTAGGGTGTAGGGTGTAGAGTGTAGAGTGTAGCGTGTAGCGTGTAGCGTGTAGCGTGTAGAGTGTAGCGAGTAGCGTGTAGCGTGTAGAGTGTAGGGTGTAGCGTGTAGGGTGTAGAGTGTAGGGTGTAGCGAGTAGGGTGTAGAGTGTAGCGTGTAGCGTGTAGCGTGTAGGGTGTAGGGTGTAGGGTGTAGCGTGTAGGGTGTAGAGTGTAGCGTGTAGCGTGTAGGGTGTAGGCTGTAGGGTGTAGCGTGTAGTGTGTAGAGTGTAGCGTGTAGCGTGTAGGGTGTAGCGTGTAGCATGTATCGTGTAGCGTGTAGCATGTAGAGTGTAGGGTGTAGGGTGTAGGGTGTAGCATGTAGAGTGTAGGGTGTAGGCTGTAGCGTGTAGAGTGTAGGGTATAGAGTGTAGCGTGTAGAGAGTAGGGTGTAGA
Organism: Ranitomeya variabilis; assembly: GCF_051348905.1. Taxonomy (NCBI): domain Eukaryota; kingdom Metazoa; phylum Chordata; class Amphibia; order Anura; family Dendrobatidae; genus Ranitomeya; species Ranitomeya variabilis. Next base: position 91,612 of record NW_027507961.1, on the reverse strand, counting down.
GTGTAGAGTGTAGCGTGTAGGGTGTAGAGTGTAGCGTCTAGAGCGTATTGTGTAGAATGTAGAGTGTAGCATGTAGCGTGTAGAGTGTAGGGTGTAGAGTGTAGCGTGTAGGGTGTAGAGTGTAGCGTGTAGAGTGTAGCGTGTAGGGTGTAGCGTGTCGGGTGTAGGGTGTAGGGTGTAGCGTGTAGTTTGTAGGGTGTAGGGTGTAGGGTGTTGCGTGTAGGGTGTAGAGTGTAGCGTGTAGCGTGTAGAGTGTAGCGTGTAGGGTGTAGGGTGTAGCGTGTAGTGTGTAGGGTGTAGGTTGTAGAGTGTAGGGTGTAGCATGTAGGGTGTAGGGTGTAGGGTGTAGCATGTAGGGTGTAGAGTGTAGCGTGTAGGGTGTACGGTGTAGAGTGTAGGGTATAAGCTGTAGCGTTTAGCGTGTAGGGTGTAGCGTGTAGCGTGTAGGGTGTAGAGTGTAGCGTGTAGGGTGTAGAGTATAGCATGTAGAGAGTAGGGTGTAGGGTGTAGGGTGTAGAGTGTAACGTGTAGCGTGTAGGGTGTAGCGTGTAGCATGTAGGGTGTAGAGTGTAGGGTGAAGGGTGTAGCGTGTAGCGTGTAGGGTGTAGGGTGTAGATTGTAGCGTGTAGGGTGTAGCATGTAGCGTGTAGGGTGTAGGGTGTAGAGTGTAGAGTGTAGCGTGTAGGGTGAAGCATGTAGGGTGTAGGGTGTCGGGTATAGCGTGTAGGGTGTAGGGTGTAGAGTGTAGGGTGTAGCGTGTATGGTGTAGAGTGTAGCGTGTAGCGTGCAGAGTATAGCGTGTAGGGTGTAGCGTGTAGCGTGCAGAGTGTAGCGTGTAGGGTGTAGAGTGTAGCGTGTTGCGTGTAGGGTGTAGAGTGTAGCGTGTAGCGTGTAGAGTGTAGAGTGTAGCGTGTAGCGTGTAGGGTGTAGCGTGTAGCATGTATCGTGTAGCGTGTAGCATGTAGAGTGTAGGGTGTAGGGTGTAGGGTGTAGCATGTAGAGTGTAGGGTGTAGGCTGTAGCGTGTAGAGTGTAGGGTATAGAGTGTAGCGTGTAGAGAGTAGGGTGTAGAGTGTAGAGTGTAGCGTGTAGGGTGTAGAGTGTAGCGTGTAGAGCGTATTGTGTAGAATGTAGAGTGTAGCATGTAGCGTGTAGAGTGTAGGGTGTAGAGTGTAGCGTGTAGGGTGTAGAGTGTAGCGTGTAGAGTGTAGCGTGTAGGGTGTAGCATGTCGGGTGTAGGGTGTAGGGTGTAGAGTGTAGTTTGTAGGGTGTAGGGTGTAGGGTGTTGCGTGTAGGGTGTAGAGTGTAGCGTGTAGCGTGTAGAGTGTAGCGTGTAGGGTGTAGGGTGTAGCGTGTAGTGTGTAGGGTGTAGGTTGTAGAGTGTAGGGTGTAGCATGTAGGGTGTAGGGTGTAGGGTGTAGCATGTAGGGTGTAGAGTGTAGCGTGTAGGGTGTACGGTGTAGAGTGTAGGGTATAAGCTGTAGCGTTTAGCGTGTAGGGTGTAGCGTGTAGGGTGTAGAGTGTAGGGTGTAGCGTGTAGCGTGTAGCGTGTAGAGTGTAGGGTGTAGAGTGTAGCGTGTAGCGTGTAGGGTGTAGGGTGTAGAGTGTAGCGTGTAGCGTGTACGGTGTAGAGTGTAGCGTGTAGCGTGTAGGGTGTAGCGTGTAGCATGTATCGTGTAGCGTGTAGCATGTAGAGTGTAGGGTGTAGGGTGTAGCATGTAGGGTGTAGGGTGTAGGGTGTAGCATGTAGGGTGTAGAGTGTAGCGTGTAGGGTGTACGGTGTAGAGTGTAGGGTATAAGCTGTAGCGTTTAGCGTGTAGGGTGTAGCGTGTAGGGTGTAGAGTGTAGCGTGTAGGGTGTAGAGTATAGCATGTAGAGAGTAGGGTGTAGGGTGTAGGGTGTAGAGTGTAACGTGTAGCGTGTAGGGTGTAGCGTGTAGCGTGTAGGGTGTAGAGTGTAGGGTGAAGGGTGTAGCGTGTAGCGTGTAGGGTGTAGGGTGTAGATTGTAGCGTGTAGGGTGTAGCATGTAGCGTGTAGGGTGTAGGGTGTAGAGTGTAGAGTGTAGCGTGTAGGGTGAAGCATGTAGGGTGTAGGGTGTCGGGTATAGCGTGTAGGGTGTAGGGTGTAGAGTGTAGGGTGTAGCGTGTATGGTGTAGAGTGTAGCGTGTAGCGTGCAGAGTATAGCGTGTAGGGTGTAGCGTGTAGCGTGCAGAGTGTAGCGTGTAGGGTGTAGAGTGTAGCGTGTTGCGTGTAGGGTGTAGAGTGTAGCGTGTAGCGTGTAGAGTGTAGAGTGTAGCGTGTAGCGTGTAGAGTGTAGCGTGTAGGGTGTAGAGTATAGCGTGTAGCGTGTAGGGTGTAGGGTGTAGAGTGTAGAGTGTAGCATGTAGCGTGTAGCGTGTAGAGTGTAGCGTGTAGCGTGTAGAGTGTAGGGTGTAGCGTGTAGCGTGTAGAGTGTAGGGTGTAGAGTGTAGCGTGTAGCGTGTAGGGTGTAGGGTGTAGAGTGTAGCGTGTAGCGTGTAGAGTGTACGGTGTAGAGTGTAGGGTGTAGCGTGTAGGGTGTAGAGTGTAGCGTGTAGCGTGTAGGGTTAAGCTACACGCTACACACTAAACACAAAAAGAAAAGGATATGCAAACCAATGGGATCCACCTTAAATAGTCAATTTTATTGCACAAAACTAGTAATCCACAAACAGAACCAGGCAAAACATACATTTAAAAACATTTAAAACACTAGTATGGCTGAATAGGCCATAAGTAATTTTACCCGAGGGAATGAAGGAAGCTAATACTTTACAGCATATGTGAGACAGGAGAAATAACCAGAGAGAAAAAATTGCTAGTTATGCGGGTACACCAATCTTAGTCAAATCTACATATAAGAAGCCTATTGTTTACTGCCAACTGTGACCCCCTGAGTACTATGACAGGAAACATATACTCCAGCCTAGTATCTGGAAGAAATACATCATGGATCCTATTTTGTTCAACACAGCATGCGTGCGCACAGTTGGTAAGCAAATGAAAGCAGACCCCTATAGAAAGGTAATCATGGAAATAGATATGCTGCAGTACTACAAAATCCTAGTTATTTGGATAAATGTATGCATACAGACGCCTTGTGGAAATACAAAGAATCAGGATCCATTGTCCTAAGGCTTGGAAAAATGCCAGGCCATGCATGAAGTAAATAGGTGTAATTCCATAGCAGTTGTAAAGATAAGTTACCCAAGTCCTGTCCCTCGGGAAAAAAACAAAGGAAGCCCTTTACCCCACGCGTATCGACGCTACTCAAGCGTCTTCATCAGAGGAAAAAGTGACACCCTACACGCTACACGCTACACTCTACACCCTACACACTACACTCTACACCCTACACGCTACACCCTACACTCTACACGCTACATGCTACACTCTACACCCTACACAATACACGCTACTTGCTACACCCTACATGCTACACTCTACACGCTACACGCTACACCCTACACGGTACACCCTACACCCTACACCCTACACCCTACACGCTACACGCTACACCCTACACCCTACACCCTACACGCTACAATCTACACGCTACACGCTACACCCTACACCCTACACGCTACAATCTACACGCTACACCCTACACCCTACACGCTACAATCTACACGCTACATGCTACACACTATACGCTACACGCTAGACGCTACACTCTACACCCTACACGCTACACCCTACACTCTACACCCTACACCCTACACGCTACACGCTACACGCTACACCCTACACGCTACACCCTACACTCTACACCCTACACCCTACACGCTACACGCTACACCCTACACGCTACACCCTACACTCTACACCCTACACGCTACACCCTACACGCTACACGTTACACTCTACACCCTACACGCTACACCCTACACCCTACACCCTACATGCTACACCCTACACTCTACACCCTACACCCTACACGCTACACCCTATGCCCTGCACGCCACACACTACACTCTACACGCTACACCCTACACTGTACACCCTACACCCTACACGCTACACGCTACACCCTACACACTACACGCTACTCGCTACACTCTACACCCTACACGCTACACTCTACACTCTACTCCCTACTCTCTACACGCTACACTCTATACCCTACACTCTACACGCTACGCGCTACACGCTACACACTACACACTACACGCTACACTTTACACTCTACACGCTACACACTACACGCTACACGCTACACTCTACACCCTACACGCTACACTCCACACCCTACACGCTACACCCTACACCCTACTCCCTACACTCTACACGCTACACGCTACACCCTACACCCTACACTGTACACCCTACACCCTACATGCTACACTCTACACTCGGCTCCCTACTCTCTACACGCTACACTCTATACCCTACACTCTACACGCTACGCGCTACACGCTACACACTACACGCTACACCCTACACGCTACACTTTACACTCTACACGCTACACTCCACACTCTACACACTACACTCTACACCCTACACCGTACACCCTACTCTACATGCTACACGCTACACGCTACATGCTACACCCTACAGGCTTCACCCTACACCCTACACGCTATACGCTACACGCTACACTCTACACCCTACACTCTACACCCTACACGCTACACGCTACACTCTACACGCTAAACGCTACAGCTTATACCCTACACTCTACACCGTACACCCTACACGCTACACTCTACACCCTACACGCTACACCCTGCACCCTACATGCTACACCCTACACTCTACACCCTACACCCTACATGCTACACTCTACACCCTACACCCTACTCTACATGCTACACGCTACACGGTACATGATACACGCTACACCCTACACGCTACACGCTACACCCTACACGCTACACGCTACACGCTACACTCTACACCCTACACGCTACACCCTACACCCTACTCCCTACACTCTACACGCTACACGCTACACCCTACACCCTACACTGTACACCCTACACCCTACATGCTACACCCTACACTCTACACCCTACACCCTACATGCTACACTCCACACCCTACACCCTACTCTACATGCTACACGCTACACGGTACATGATACACGCTACACCCTACACGCTACACGCTACACCCTACACGCTACACGCTACACTCCACACCCTACACGCTACACCCTACACCCTACTCCCTACACTCTACACGCTACACGCTACACCCTACACCCTACACTGTACACCCTACACCCTACATGCTACACTCTACACTCTGCTCCCTACTCTCTACACGCTACACTCTATACCCTACACTCTACACGCTACGCGCTACACGCTACACACTACACGCTACACCCTACACGCTACACTTTACACTCTACACGCTACACTCTACACTCTACACACTACACTCTACACCCTACACCTTACACCCTACTCTACATGCTACACGCTACATGCTACACCCTACACGCTACACCCTACACGCTACACGCTACACTCTACACCCTACACTCTACACCCTACACGCTACACGCTACACGCTACACGCTACAATCTACACGCTAAACGCTACAGCTTATACCCTACACTCTACACCGTACACCCTACACGCTACACTCTACACCCTACACGCTACACCCTACACCCTACACCCTACATGCTACACCCTACACTCTACACCCTACACCCTACACGCTACACGCTACACCCTACGCCCTGCACGCCACACACTACACTCTACACGCTACACCATACACGCTACACTCTACACGGTACACGCTACACGCTACGCCCTACACCCTACACGCTACATGTTACACTCTACACCCTACACGCTACACTCTACACCCTACACGCTACACCCTACACCCTACACGCTACACACTACACGCTACACTCTACACCCTACACGCTGCACTCTATACGCTACACGGTACACGCTACACGCTACACCCTACACCCTACATGCTACACGCTACACCCTACACTGTACACCCTACACCCTACACGCTACACTCTACACGCTACATGCTACACCCTACACTCTACACCCTACACGCTATACGCTACACTCTACACCCTGCACGCTACACGCTACACGCTACACCCTACACGCTACACTCTACACCCTACACGCTACACTCTACATGCTACACGCTACACGCTACATGCTACACGCTACACCCTACACGCTACACTCTACACCCTACACCCTACACCCTACACGCTACACTCTACACCCTACACGCTACTCGCTACACTCTACACCCTACCCGCTACACTCTACACGCTACACGCTACACTCTACACTCTAAACGCTACACGCTACACTCTACACCATACACGCAACACGCTACACTCTACACCCTACACGCTACACTCTGCACGCTACACGCTACACCCTACACGCTACAGTCTACACGCTACACGCTACACTCTACACCATACACGCTACACCCTACACTCTGCACCCTACACCCTACACGCTATACCCGACACCCTACACCCTACATGCTTCACCCTACACGCTACACTCTGCACTCTACACCCTACACCCTACACGCTACATGCTACACTCTACACGCTACACTCTACACCCTACACGCTACACTCTACATCCTACACCCTACACGCTATACGCTACACTCTACACCCTGCACGCTACACGCTACACTCTACACCCTACACGCTACACTCTACACCCTACACGCTACACCCTACACTCTACACTCTCCACCCTACACGCTACACGCTACACTCTACACGCTACACCCTACACGCTACACTCCACACCCTACACGCAACACCCTACACTCTACACCCTACACCCTAAACCCTACACGCTACACCCTACACGCTACACTCTACACCCTACACCCTACACTCTACACCCTACACGCTACACTCTACACCCTACACCCTACACACGCTACACTCTACACCCTACACGCTACACTCTACACCCTACACGCTACACCCTACACTTTACACGCTACATGCTACACTCTACACCCTACACGATACATGCTACACCCTACACGCTACAGCCTACATGCTACACGCTACACTCTACACCCTACAAGCTACACGCTACACGCTACACCCTACACTCTACACCCTACACCGTACACGCTACACGCTACACTCTACACGCTACACCCTTCACTCTACACCCTACACCCTACATGCTACACTCTACACCCTACATGGTACACCCTACAATCTACACGCTACATGCTACACTCTACACTCTACACCCTACACCCTACACGCTACATGCTACACTCTACACCCTACACGCTACACTCTACACCCTACACGCTACATGCTACACTCTACACCCTACACCCTACACGCTACATGCTACACGCTACACTCTACACCCTACACGCTAGGGTGTAGAGTGTAATATGTAGCGTGTAGTTTGTAGCATTTAGCTAGTAGGGTGTAGCGTGTAGCGTGTAGGGTGTAGAGTGTAGCTTGTAGCGTGTAGCATGTAGGGTGTAGGGTAAAGAGTGTATAGTGTAGCGTGTAGGGTGTAGAGTGTAGGGTGTAGGATGTAGAGTGTAGGGTTTAGAGTGTAATGTGTAGCGTGTAGGGTGTAGCGTGTAGCATGTAGGGTGTAGGGTGTGGAGTGTAGGGTGTAGCGTGTAGGGTGTAGAGTGTAGCGTGTAGCGTGTAGGGTGTAGGGTGTAGAGTGTAGGGTGTAGCGTGTAGGGTGTAGAGTGTAGCGTGTAGGGTGTAGCGTGTAGAGTGCAGAGTGTAGGGTGTAGAGTGTAGCGTGTAGAGTGTAAGGTGTAGAATGTAGGGTGTAGAGTGTAACGTGTAGTGTGTAGGGTGTAGCGTGTAGCGTGTAGGGTGTAGCGTGTAGCGTGTAGGGTGCAGGGTGTAGAGTGTAACGTGTAGCGTGTAGGGTGTAGCGTGTAGCGTGTAGGGTGTAGCGTGTAGCGTGTAGTGTGTAGCGTGTAGGGTGTAGGGTGTAGAGTGTAGCGTGTAGGGTGTAGCATGTAGCGTGTAGGGTGTAGGGTGTATAGTGTAGAGTGTAGCGTGTAGTGTGAAGCATGCAGGGTGTAGGGTGTCGGGTATAGCGTGTAGGGTGTAGGGTGTAGAGTGTAGGGTGTAGCGTGTATGGTGTAGAGTGTAGCGTGTAGAGTGTAGCGTGTAGGGTGTAGCGTGTAGCGTGTAGCGTGCAGAGTGTAGCGTGTAGGGTGTAGAGTGTAGCGTGTTGCGTGTAGGGTGTAGCGTGTAGGGTGTAGAGTATAGTGTGTAGCGTGTAGGGTGTAGGGTGTAGAGTGTACGGTGTAGCGTGTAGCGTGTAGGGTGTAGGGTGTAGATTGTAGCGTGTAGGGTGTAGGGTGTAGCGTGTAGGGTGTAGGGTGTAGAGTGTAGCGTGTAGCGTGTAGGGTGTAGGGTGTAGAGTGTAGAGTGTAGGGTGTAGAGTGTAGCGTGTAGAGTGTAGGGTGTAGAGTGTAGGGTGTAGAGTGTAACGTGTAGCGTGTATTGTGTAGCGTGTAGCATGTAGGGTGTAGCGTGTAGGGTGCAGGGTGTAGAGTGTAGCGTTTAGGGTGTAGAATGTAACGTGTAGCGTGTAGAGTGTAGCGTGTAGCGTGTAGGGTGTAGGGTGTAGAGTGTAACGTGTAGCGTGTAGGGTGTAGCGTGTAGCGTGTAGGGTGTAGCGTGTAGTGTGTAGCGTGTAGAGTGTAGGGTGTAGAGTGTAGCGTGTAGGTTGTAGCATGTAGCGTGTAGGGTGTAGAGTGTAGAGTGTAGCGTGTAGGGTGAAGCATGTAGGGTGTAGTGTGTCGGGTATAGCGTGTAGGGTGTAGGGTGTAGAGTGTAGTGTGTAGCGTGTATGGTGTAGAGTGTAGCGTGTAGCGTGCAGAGTGTAGCGTGCAGGGTGTAGGGTGTAGCGTGTAGAATGCAGAGTGTAGCGTGTAGGGTGTAGAGTGTAGCGTGTTGCGTGTAGGGTGTAGAGTGTAGCGTGTAGCGTGTAGAGTGTAGCTTGTAGCGTGTAGCGTGTAGGGTGTAGGGTGTAGCGTGTAGGGTGTAGATTGTAGCGTGTAGCGTGTAGGGTGTAGGGTGTAGAGTGCAGAGTGTAGGGTGTAGAATGTAGCGTGTAGAGTGTAGGGTGTAGAGTGTAGGGTGTAGAGTGTAACGTGTAGTGTGTAGGGTGTAGCGTGTAGCGTGTAGGGTGTAGCGTGTAACGTGTAGGGTGCAGGGTGTAGAGTGTAACGTGTAGCGTGTAGGGTGTAGCGTGTAGCGTGTAGGGTGTAGCGTGTAGCGTGTAGTGTGTAGCGTGTAGGGTGTAGGGTGTAGAGTGTAGCGTGTAGGGTGTAGCATGTAGCGTGTAGGGTGTAGGGTGTATAGTGTAGAGTGTAGCGTGTAGTGTGAAGCATGCAGGGTGTAGGGTGTCGGGTATAGCGTGTAGGGTGCAGGGTGTAGAGTGTAGGGTGTAGCGTGTATGGTGTAGGGTGTAGCGTGTAGAATGCAGAGTGTAGCGTGTAGGGTGAAGAGTGTAGCTTGTTGCGTGTAGGGTGTAGAGTGTAGCGTGTAGCGTGTAGCGTGTAGAGTGTAGCGTGTAGGGTGTAGAGTTTAGCGTGTAGCGTGTAGGGTGTAGGGTGTAGAGTGTAGAGTGTAGCGTGTAGCGTGTAGCGTGTAGCGTGTAGAGTGTAGCGAGTAGCGTGTAGCGTGTAGAGTGTAGGGTGTAGCGTGTAGGGTGTAGAGTGTAGGGTGTAGCGAGTAGGGTGTAGAGTGTAGCGTGTAGCGTGTAGCGTGTAGGGTGTAGGGTGTAGGGTGTAGCGTGTAGGGTGTAGAGTGTAGCGTGTAGCGTGTAGGGTGTAGGCTGTAGGGTGTAGCGTGTAGTGTGTAGAGTGTAGCGTGTAGCGTGTAGGGTGTAGCGTGTAGCATGTATCGTGTAGCGTGTAGCATGTAGAGTGTAGGGTGTAGGGTGTAGGGTGTAGCATGTAGAGTGTAGGGTGTAGGCTGTAGCGTGTAGAGTGTAGGGTATAGAGTGTAGCGTGTAGAGAGTAGGGTGTAGAGTGTAGAGTGTAGCGTGTAGGGTGTAGAGTGTAGCGTCTAGAGCGTATTGTGTAGAATGTAGAGTGTAGCATGTAGCGTGTAGAGTGTAGGGTGTAGAGTGTAGCGTGTAGGGTGTAGAGTGTAGCGTGTAGAGTGTAGCGTGTAGGGTGTAGCGTGTCGGGTGTAGGGTGTAGGGTGTAGCGTGTAGTTTGTAGGGTGTAGGGTGTAGGGTGTTGCGTGTAGGGTGTAGAGTGTAGCGTGTAGCGTGTAGAGTGTAGCGTGTAGGGTGTAGGGTGTAGCGTGTAGTGTGTAGGGTGTAGGTTGTAGAGTGTAGGGTGTAGCATGTAGGGTGTAGGGTGTAGGGTGTAGCATGTAGGGTGTAGAGTGTAGCGTGTAGGGTGTACGGTGTAGAGTGTAGGGTATAAGCTGTAGCGTTTAGCGTGTAGGGTGTAGCGTGTAGCGTGTAGGGTGTAGAGTGTAGCGTGTAGGGTGTAGAGTATAGCATGTAGAGAGTAGGGTGTAGGGTGTAGGGTGTAGAGTGTAACGTGTAGCGTGTAGGGTGTAGCGTGTAGCATGTAGGGTGTAGAGTGTAGGGTGAAGGGTGTAGCGTGTAGCGTGTAGGGTGTAGGGTGTAGATTGTAGCGTGTAGGGTGTAGCATGTAGCGTGTAGGGTGTAGGGTGTAGAGTGTAGAGTGTAGCGTGTAGGGTGAAGCATGTAGGGTGTAGGGTGTCGGGTATAGCGTGTAGGGTGTAGGGTGTAGAGTGTAGGGTGTAGCGTGTATGGTGTAGAGTGTAGCGTGTAGCGTGCAGAGTATAGCGTGTAGGGTGTAGCGTGTAGCGTGCAGAGTGTAGCGTGTAGGGTGTAGAGTGTAGCGTGTTGCGTGTAGGGTGTAGAGTGTAGCGTGTAGCGTGTAGAGTGTAGAGTGTAGCGTGTAGCGTGTAGGGTGTAGCGTGTAGCATGTATCGTGTAGCGTGTAGCATGTAGAGTGTAGGGTGTAGGGTGTAGGGTGTAGCATGTAGAGTGTAGGGTGTAGGCTGTAGCGTGTAGAGTGTAGGGTATAGAGTGTAGCGTGTAGAGAGTAGGGTGTAGAGTGTAGAGTGTAGCGTGTAGGGTGTAGAGTGTAGCGTGTAGAGCGTATTGTGTAGAATGTAGAGTGTAGCATGTAGCGTGTAGAGTGTAGGGTGTAGAGTGTAGCGTGTAGGGTGTAGAGTGTAGCGTGTAGAGTGTAGCGTGTAGGGTGTAGCATGTCGGGTGTAGGGTGTAGGGTGTAGAGTGTAGTTTGTAGGGTGTAGGGTGTAGGGTGTTGCGTGTAGGGTGTAGAGTGTAGCGTGTAGCGTGTAGAGTGTAGCGTGTAGGGTGTAGGGTGTAGCGTGTAGTGTGTAGGGTGTAGGTTGTAGAGTGTAGGGTGTAGCATGTAGGGTGTAGGGTGTAGGGTGTAGCATGTAGGGTGTAGAGTGTAGCGTGTAGGGTGTACGGTGTAGAGTGTAGGGTATAAGCTGTAGCGTTTAGCGTGTAGGGTGTAGCGTGTAGGGTGTAGAGTGTAGGGTGTAGCGTGTAGCGTGTAGCGTGTAGAGTGTAGGGTGTAGAGTGTAGCGTGTAGCGTGTAGGGTGTAGGGTGTAGAGTGTAGCGTGTAGCGTGTACGGTGTAGAGTGTAGCGTGTAGCGTGTAGGGTGTAGCGTGTAGCATGTATCGTGTAGCGTGTAGCATGTAGAGTGTAGGGTGTAGGGTGTAGCATGTAGGGTGTAGGGTGTAGGGTGTAGCATATAGGGTGTAGAGTGTAGCGTGTAGGGTGTACGGTGTAGAGTGTAGGGTATAAGCTGTAGCGTTTAGCGTGTAGGGTGTAGCGTGTAGGGTGTAGAGTGTAGCGTGTAGGGTGTAGAGTATAGCATGTAGAGAGTAGGGTGTAGGGTGTAGGGTGTAGAGTGTAACGTGTAGCGTGTAGGGTGTAGCGTGTAGCGTGTAGGGTGTAGAGTGTAGGGTGAAGGGTGTAGCGTGTAGCGTGTAGGGTGTAGGGTGTAGATTGTAGCGTGTAGGGTGTAGCATGTAGCGTGTAGGGTGTAGGGTGTAGAGTGTAGAGTGTAGCGTGTAGGGTGAAGCATGTAGGGTGTAGGGTGTCGGGTATAGCGTGTAGGGTGTAGGGTGTAGAGTGTAGGGTGTAGCGTGTATGGTGTAGAGTGTAGCGTGTAGCGTGCAGAGTATAGCGTGTAGGGTGTAGCGTGTAGCGTGCAGAGTGTAGCGTGTAGGGTGTAGAGTGTAGCGTGTTGCGTGTAGGGTGTAGAGTGTAGCGTGTAGCGTGTAGAGTGTAGAGTGTAGCGTGTAGCGTGTAGAGTGTAGCGTGTAGGGTGTAGAGTATAGCGTGTAGCGTGTAGGGTGTAGGGTGTAGAGTGTAGAGTGTAGCATGTAGCGTGTAGCGTGTAGAGTGTAGCGTGTAGCGTGTAGAGTGTAGGGTGTAGCGTGTAGCGTGTAGAGTGTAGGGTGTAGAGTGTAGCGTGTAGCGTGTAGGGTGTAGGGTGTAGAGTGTAGCGTGTAGCGTGTAGAGTGTACGGTGTAGAGTGTAGGGTGTAGCGTGTAGGGTGTAGAGTGTAGCGTGTAGCGTGTAGGGTTAAGCTACACGCTACACACTAAACACAAAAAGAAAAGGATATGCAAACCAATGGGATCCACCTTAAATAGTCAATTTTATTGCACAAAACTAGTAATCCACAAACAGAACCAGGCAAAACATACATTTAAAAACATTTAAAACACTAGTATGGCTGAATAGGCCATAAGTAATTTTACCCGAGGGAATGAAGGAAGCTAATACTTTACAGCATATGTGAGACAGGAGAAATAACCAGAGAGAAAAAATTGCTAGTTATGCGGGTACACCAATCTTAGTCAAATCTACATATAAGAAGCCTATTGTTTACTGCCAACTGTGACCCCCTGAGTACTATGACAGGAAACATATACTCCAGCCTAGTATCTGGAAGAAATACATCATGGATCCTATTTTGTTCAACACAGCATGCGTGCGCACAGTTGGTAAGCAAATGAAAGCAGACCCCTATAGAAAGGTAATCATGGAAATAGATATGCTGCAGTACTACAAAATCCTAGTTATTTGGATAAATGTATGCATACAGACGCCTTGTGGAAATACAAAGAATCAGGATCCATTGTCCTAAGGCTTGGAAAAATGCCAGGCCATGCATGAAGTAAATAGGTGTAATTCCATAGCAGTTGTAAAGATAAGTTACCCAAGTCCTGTCCCTCGGGAAAAAAACAAAGGAAGCCCTTTACCCCACGCGTATCGACGCTACTCAAGCGTCTTCATCAGAGGAAAAAGTGACACCCTACACGCTACACGCTACACTCTACACCCTACACACTACACTCTACACCCTACACGCTACACCCTACACTCTACACGCTACATGCTACACTCTACACCCTACACAATACACGCTACTTGCTACACCCTACATGCTACACTCTACACGCTACACGCTACACCCTACACGGTACACCCTACACCCTACACCCTACACCCTACACGCTACACGCTACACCCTACACCCTACACCCTACACGCTACAATCTACACGCTACACGCTACACCCTACACCCTACACGCTACAATCTACACGCTACACCCTACACCCTACACGCTACAATCTACACGCTACACGCTACACACTATACGCTACACGCTAGACGCTACACTCTACACCCTACACGCTACACCCTACACTCTACACCCTACACCCTACACGCTACACGCTACACGCTACACCCTACACGCTACACCCTACACTCTACACCCTACACCCTACACGCTACACGCTACACCCTACACGCTACACCCTACACTCTACACCCTACACGCTACACCCTACACGCTACACGTTACACTCTACACCCTACACGCTACACCCTACACCCTACACCCTACATGCTACACCCTACACTCTACACCCTACACCCTACACGCTACACCCTATGCCCTGCACGCCACACACTACACTCTACACGCTACACCCTACACTGTACACCCTACACCCTACACGCTACACGCTACACCCTACACACTACACGCTACTCGCTACACTCTACACCCTACACGCTACACTCTACACTCTACTCCCTACTCTCTACACGCTACACTCTATACCCTACACTCTACACGCTACGCGCTACACGCTACACACTACACACTACACGCTACACTTTACACTCTACACGCTACACACTACACGCTACACGCTACACTCTACACCCTACACGCTACACTCCACACCCTACACGCTACACCCTACACCCTACTCCCTACACTCTACACGCTACACGCTACACCCTACACCCTACACTGTACACCCTACACCCTACATGCTACACTCTACACTCGGCTCCCTACTCTCTACACGCTACACTCTATACCCTACACTCTACACGCTACGCGCTACACGCTACACACTACACGCTACACCCTACACGCTACACTTTACACTCTACACGCTACACTCCACACTCTACACACTACACTCTACACCCTACACCGTACACCCTACTCTACATGCTACACGCTACACGCTACATGCTACACCCTACAGGCTTCACCCTACACCCTACACGCTATACGCTACACGCTACACTCTACACCCTACACTCTACACCCTACACGCTACACGCTACACTCTACACGCTAAACGCTACAGCTTATACCCTACACTCTACACCGTACACCCTACACGCTACACTCTACACCCTACACGCTACACCCTGCACCCTACATGCTACACCCTACACTCTACACCCTACACCCTACATGCTACACTCTACACCCTACACCCTACTCTACATGCTACACGCTACACGGTACATGATACACGCTACACCCTACACGCTACACGCTACACCCTACACGCTACACGCTACACGCTACACTCTACACCCTACACGCTACACCCTACACCCTACTCCCTACACTCTACACGCTACACGCTACACCCTACACCCTACACTGTACACCCTACACCCTACATGCTACACCCTACACTCTACACCCTACACCCTACATGCTACACTCCACACCCTACACCCTACTCTACATGCTACACGCTACACGGTACATGATACACGCTACACCCTACACGCTACACGCTACACCCTACACGCTACACGCTACACTCCACACCCTACACGCTACACCCTACACCCTACTCCCTACACTCTACACGCTACACGCTACACCCTACACCCTACACTGTACACCCTACACCCTACATGCTACACTCTACACTCTGCTCCCTACTCTCTACACGCTACACTCTATACCCTACACTCTACACGCTACGCGCTACACGCTACACACTACACGCTACACCCTACACGCTACACTTTACACTCTACACGCTACACTCTACACTCTACACACTACACTCTACACCCTACACCTTACACCCTACTCTACATGCTACACGCTACATGCTACACCCTACACGCTACACCCTACACGCTACACGCTACACTCTACACCCTACACTCTACACCCTACACGCTACACGCTACACGCTACACGCTACAATCTACACGCTAAACGCTACAGCTTATACCCTACACTCTACACCGTACACCCTACACGCTACACTCTACACCCTACACGCTACACCCTACACCCTACACCCTACATGCTACACCCTACACTCTACACCCTACACCCTACACGCTACACGCTACACCCTACGCCCTGCACGCCACACACTACACTCTACACGCTACACCATACACGCTACACTCTACACGGTACACGCTACACGCTACGCCCTACACCCTACACGCTACATGTTACACTCTACACCCTACACGCTACACTCTACACCCTACACGCTACACCCTACACCCTACACGCTACACACTACACGCTACACTCTACACCCTACACGCTGCACTCTATACGCTACACGGTACACGCTACACGCTACACCCTACACCCTACATGCTACACGCTACACCCTACACTGTACACCCTACACCCTACACGCTACACTCTACACGCTACATGCTACACCCTACACTCTACACCCTACACGCTATACGCTACACTCTACACCCTGCACGCTACACGCTACACGCTACACCCTACACGCTACACTCTACACCCTACACGCTACACTCTACATGCTACACGCTACACGCTACATGCTACACGCTACACCCTACACGCTACACTCTACACCCTACACCCTACACCCTACACGCTACACTCTACACCCTACACGCTACTCGCTACACTCTACACCCTACCCGCTACACTCTACACGCTACACGCTACACTCTACACTCTAAACGCTACACGCTACACTCTACACCATACACGCAACACGCTACACTCTACACCCTACACGCTACACTCTGCACGCTACACGCTACACCCTACACGCTACAGTCTACACGCTACACGCTACACTCTACACCATACACGCTACACCCTACACTCTGCACCCTACACCCTACACGCTATACCCGACACCCTACACCCTACATGCTTCACCCTACACGCTACACTCTGCACTCTACACCCTACACCCTACACGCTACATGCTACACTCTACACGCTACACTCTACACCCTACACGCTACACTCTACATCCTACACCCTACACGCTATACGCTACACTCTACACCCTGCACGCTACACGCTACACTCTACACCCTACACGCTACACTCTACACCCTACACGCTACACCCTACACTCTACACTCTCCACCCTACACGCTACACGCTACACTCTACACGCTACACCCTACACGCTACACTCCACACCCTACACGCAACACCCTACACTCTACACCCTACACCCTAAACCCTACACGCTACACCCTACACGCTACACTCTACACCCTACACCCTACACTCTACACCCTACACGCTACACTCTACACCCTACACCCTACACACGCTACACTCTACACCCTACACGCTACACTCTACACCCTACACGCTACACCCTACACTTTACACGCTACATGCTACACTCTACACCCTACACGATACATGCTACACCCTACACGCTACAGCCTACATGCTACACGCTACACTCTACACCCTACAAGCTACACGCTACACGCTACACCCTACACTCTACACCCTACACCGTACACGCTACACGCTATACTCTACACGCTACACCCTTCACTCTACACCCTACACCCTACATGCTACACTCTACACCCTACATGGTACACCCTACAATCTACACGCTACATGCTACACTCTACACTCTACACCCTACACCCTACACGCTACATGCTACACTCTACACCCTACACGCTACACTCTACACCCTACACGCTACATGCTACACTCTACACCCTACACCCTACACGCTACATACTACACGCTACACTCTACACCCTACACGCTAGGGTGTAGAGTGTAATATGTAGCGTGTAGTTTGTAGCATTTAGCTAGTAGGGTGTAGCGTGTAGCGTGTAGGGTGTAGAGTGTAGCTTGTAGCGTGTAGCATGTAGGGTGTAGGGTAAAGAGTGTATAGTGTAGCGTGTAGGGTGTAGAGTGTAGGGTTTAGGATGTAGAGTGTAGGGTTTAGAGTGTAATGTGTAGCGTGTAGGGTGTAGCGTGTAGCATGTAGGGTGTAGGGTGTGGAGTGTAGGGTGTAGCGTGTAGGGTGTAGAGTGTAGCGTGTAGCGTGTAGGGTGTAGGGTGTAGAGTGTAGGGTGTAGCGTGTAGGGTGTAGAGTGTAGCGTGTAGGGTGTAGCGTGTAGAGTGCAGAGTGTAGGGTGTAGAGTGTAGCGTGTAGAGTGTAAGGTGTAGAATGTAGGGTGTAGAGTGTAACGTGTAGTGTGTAGGGTGTAGCGTGTAGCGTGTAGGGTGTAGCGTGTAGCGTGTAGGGTGCAGGGTGTAGAGTGTAACGTGTAGCGTGTAGGGTGTAGCGTGTAGCGTGTAGGGTGTAGCGTGTAGCGTGTAGTGTGTAGCGTGTAGGGTGTAGGGTGTAGAGTGTAGCATGTAGGGTGTAGCATGTAGCGTGTAGGGTGTAGGGTGTATAGTGTAGAGTGTAGCGTGTAGTGTGAAGCATGCAGGGTGTAGGGTGTCGGGTATAGCGTGTAGGGTGTAGGGTGTAGAGTGTAGGGTGTAGCGTGTATGGTGTAGAGTGTAGCGTGTAGAGTGTAGCGTGTAGGGTGTAGCGTGTAGCGTGTAGCGTGCAGAGTGTAGCGTGTAGGGTGTAGAGTGTAGCGTGTTGCGTGTAGGGTGTAGCGTGTAGGGTGTAGAGTATAGTGTGTAGCGTGTAGGGTGTAGGGTGTAGAGTGTACGGTGTAGCGTGTAGCGTGTAGGGTGTAGGGTGTAGATTGTAGCGTGTAGGGTGTAGGGTGTAGCGTGTAGGGTGTAGGGTGTAGAGTGTAGCGTGTAGCGTGTAGGGTGTAGGGTGTAGAGTGTAGAGTGTAGGGTGTAGAGTGTAGCGTGTAGAGTGTAGGGTGTAGAGTGTAGGGTGTAGAGTGTAACGTGTAGCGTGTATTGTGTAGCGTGTAGCATGTAGGGTGTAGCGTGTAGGGTGCAGGGTGTAGAGTGTAGCGTTTAGGGTGTAGAATGTAACGTGTAGCGTGTAGAGTGTAGCGTGTAGCGTGTAGGGTGTAGGGTGTAGAGTGTAACGTGTAGCGTGTAGGGTGTAGCGTGTAGCGTGTAGGGTGTAGCGTGTAGTGTGTAGCGTGTAGAGTGTAGGGTGTAGAGTGTAGCGTGTAGGTTGTAGCATGTAGCGTGTAGGGTGTAGAGTGTAGAGTGTAGCGTGTAGGGTGAAGCATGTAGGGTGTAGTGTGTCGGGTATAGCGTGTAGGGTGTAGGGTGTAGAGTGTAGTGTGTAGCGTGTATGGTGTAGAGTGTAGCGTGTAGCGTGCAGAGTGTAGCGTGCAGGGTGTAGGGTGTAGCGTGTAGAATGCAGAGTGTAGCGTGTAGGGTGTAGAGTGTAGCGTGTTGCGTGTAGGGTGTAGAGTGTAGCGTGTAGCGTGTAGCGTGTAGAGTGTAGCTTGTAGCGTGTAGCGTGTAGGGTGTAGGGTGTAGCGTGTAGGGTGTAGATTGTAGCGTGTAGCGTGTAGGGTGTAGGGTGTAGAGTGCAGAGTGTAGGGTGTAGAATGTAGCGTGTAGAGTGTAGGGTGTAGAGTGTAGGGTGTAGAGTGTAACGTGTAGTGTGTAGGGTGTAGCGTGTAGCGTGTAGGGTGTAGCGTGTAACGTGTAGGGTGCAGGGTGTAGAGTGTAACGTGTAGCGTGTAGGGTGTAGCGTGTAGCGTGTAGGGTGTAGCGTGTAGCGTGTAGTGTGTAGCGTGTAGGGTGTAGGGTGTAGAGTGTAGCGTGTAGGGTGTAGCATGTAGCGTGTAGGGTGTAGGGTGTATAGTGTAGAGTGTAGCGTGTAGTGTGAAGCATGCAGGGTGTAGGGTGTCGGGTATAGCGTGTAGGGTGCAGGGTGTAGAGTGTAGGGTGTAGCGTGTATGGTGTAGGGTGTAGCGTGTAGAATGCAGAGTGTAGCGTGTAGGGTGAAGAGTGTAGCTTGTTGCGTGTAGGGTGTAGAGTGTAGCGTGTAGCGTGTAGCGTGTAGAGTGTAGCGTGTAGGGTGTAGAGTATAGCGTGTAGCGTGTAGGGTGTAGGGTGTAGAGTGTAGAGTGTAGCGTGTAGCGTGTAGCGTGTAGCGTGTAGAGTGTAGCGAGTAGCGTGTAGCGTGTAGAGTGTAGGGTGTAGCGTGTAGGGTGTAGAGTGTAGGGTGTAGCGAGTAGGGTGTAGAGTGTAGCGTGTAGCGTGTAGCGTGTAGGGTGTAGGGTGTAGGGTGTAGCGTGTAGGGTGTAGAGTGTAGCGTGTAGCGTGTAGGGTGTAGGCTGTAGGGTGTAGCGTGTAGTGTGTAGAGTGTAGCGTGTAGCGTGTAGGGTGTAGCGTGTAGCATGTATCGTGTAGCGTGTAGCATGTAGAGTGTAGGGTGTAGGGTGTAGGGTGTAGCATGTAGAGTGTAGGGTGTAGGCTGTAGCGTGTAGAGTGTAGGGTATAGAGTGTAGCGTGTAGAGAGTAGGGTGTAGAGTGTAGAGTGTAGCGTGTAGGGTGTAGAGTGTAGCGTCTAGAGCGTATTGTGTAGAATGTAGAGTGTAGCATGTAGCGTGTAGAGTGTAGGGTGTAGAGTGTAGCGTGTAGGGTGTAGAGTGTAGCGTGTAGAGTGTAGCGTGTAGGGTGTAGCGTGTCGGGTGTAGGGTGTAGGGTGTAGCGTGTAGTTTGTAGGGTGTAGGGTGTAGGGTGTTGCGTGTAGGGTGTAGAGTGTAGCGTGTAGCGTGTAGAGTGTAGCGTGTAGGGTGTAGGGTGTAGCGTGTAGTGTGTAGGGTGTAGGTTGTAGAGTGTAGGGTGTAGCATGTAGGGTGTAGGGTGTAGGGTGTAGCATGTAGGGTGTAGAGTGTAGCGTGTAGGGTGTACGGTGTAGAGTGTAGGGTATAAGCTGTAGCGTTTAGCGTGTAGGGTGTAGCGTGTAGCGTGTAGGGTGTAGAGTGTAGCGTGTAGGGTGTAGAGTATAGCATGTAGAGAGTAGGGTGTAGGGTGTAGGGTGTAGAGTGTAACGTGTAGCGTGTAGGGTGTAGCGTGTAGCATGTAGGGTGTAGAGTGTAGGGTGAAGGGTGTAGCGTGTAGCGTGTAGGGTGTAGGGTGTAGATTGTAGCGTGTAGGGTGTAGCATGTAGCGTGTAGGGTGTAGGGTGTAGAGTGTAGAGTGTAGCGTGTAGGGTGAAGCATGTAGGGTGTAGGGTGTCGGGTATAGCGTGTAGGGTGTAGGGTGTAGAGTGTAGGGTGTAGCGTGTATGGTGTAGAGTGTAGCGTGTAGCGTGCAGAGTATAGCGTGTAGGGTGTAGCGTGTAGCGTGCAGAGTGTAGCGTGTAGGGTGTAGAGTGTAGCGTGTTGCGTGTAGGGTGTAGAGTGTAGCGTGTAGCGTGTAGAGTGTAGAGTGTAGCGTGTAGCGTGTAGGGTGTAGCGTGTAGCATGTATCGTGTAGCGTGTAGCATGTAGAGTGTAGGGTGTAGGGTGTAGGGTGTAGCATGTAGAGTGTAGGGTGTAGGCTGTAGCGTGTAGAGTGTAGGGTATAGAGTGTAGCGTGTAGAGAGTAGGGTGTAGAGTGTAGAGTGTAGCGTGTAGGGTGTAGAGTGTAGCGTGTAGAGCGTATTGTGTAGAATGTAGAGTGTAGCATGTAGCGTGTAGAGTGTAGGGTGTAGAGTGTAGCGTGTAGGGTGTAGAGTGTAGCGTGTAGAGTGTAGCGTGTAGGGTGTAGCATGTCGGGTGTAGGGTGTAGGGTGTAGAGTGTAGTTTGTAGGGTGTAGGGTGTAGGGTGTTGCGTGTAGGGTGTAGAGTGTAGCGTGTAGCGTGTAGAGTGTAGCGTGTAGGGTGTAGGGTGTAGCGTGTAGTGTGTAGGGTGTAGGTTGTAGAGTGTAGGGTGTAGCATGTAGGGTGTAGGGTGTAGGGTGTAGCATGTAGGGTGTAGAGTGTAGCGTGTAGGGTGTACGGTGTAGAGTGTAGGGTATAAGCTGTAGCGTTTAGCGTGTAGGGTGTAGCGTGTAGGGTGTAGAGTGTAGGGTGTAGCGTGTAGCGTGTAGCGTGTAGAGTGTAGGGTGTAGAGTGTAGCGTGTAGCGTGTAGGGTGTAGGGTGTAGAGTGTAGCGTGTAGCGTGTAGAGTGTACGGTGTAGAGTGTAGCGTGTAGCGTGTAGGGTGTAGCGTGTAGCATGTATCGTGTAGCGTGTAGCATGTAGAGTGTAGGGTGTAGGGTGTAGCATGTAGGGTGTAGGGTGTAGGGTGTAGCATGTAGGGTGTAGAGTGTAGCGTGTAGGGTGTACGGTGTAGAGTGTAGGGTATAAGCTGTAGCGTTTAGCGTGTAGGGTGTAGCGTGTAGGGTGTAGAGTGTAGCGTGTAGGGTGTAGAGTATAGCATGTAGAGAGTAGGGTGTAGGGTGTAGGGTGTAGAGTGTAACGTGTAGCGTGTAGGGTGTAGCGTGTAGCGTGTAGGGTGTAGAGTGTAGGGTGAAGGGTGTAGCGTGTAGCGTGTAGGGTGTAGGGTGTAGATTGTAGCGTGTAGGGTGTAGCATGTAGCGTGTAGGGTGTAGGGTGTAGAGTGTAGAGTGTAGCGTGTAGGGTGAAGCATGTAGGGTGTAGGGTGTCGGGTATAGCGTGTAGGGTGTAGGGTGTAGAGTGTAGGGTGTAGCGTGTATGGTGTAGAGTGTAGCGTGTAGCGTGCAGAGTATAGCGTGTAGGGTGTAGCGTGTAGCGTGCAGAGTGTAGCGTGTAGGGTGTAGAGTGTAGCGTGTTGCGTGTAGGGTGTAGAGTGTAGCGTGTAGCGTGTAGAGTGTAGAGTGTAGCGTGTAGCGTGTAGAGTGTAGCGTGTAGGGTGTAGAGTATAGCGTGTAGCGTGTAGGGTGTAGGGTGTAGAGTGTAGAGTGTAGCATGTAGCGTGTAGCGTGTAGAGTGTAGCGTGTAGCGTGTAGAGTGTAGGGTGTAGCGTGTAGCGTGTAGAGTGTAGGGTGTAGAGTGTAGCGTGTAGCGTGTAGGGTGTAGGGTGTAGAGTGTAGCGTGTAGCGTGTAGAGTGTACGGTGTAGAGTGTAGGGTGTAGCGTGTAGGGTGTAGAGTGTAGCGTGTAGCGTGTAGGGTTAAGCTACACGCTACACACTAAACACAAAAAGAAAAGGATATGCAAACCAATGGGATCCACCTTAAATAGTCAATTTTATTGCACAAAACTAGTAATCCACAAACAGAACCAGGCAAAACATACATTTAAAAACATTTAAAACACTAGTATGGCTGAATAGGCCATAAGTAATTTTACCCGAGGGAATGAAGGAAGCTAATACTTTACAGCATATGTGAGACAGGAGAAATAACCAGAGAGAAAAAATTGCTAGTTATGCGGGTACACCAATCTTAGTCAAATCTACATATAAGAAGCCTATTGTTTACTGCCAACTGTGACCCCCTGAGTACTATGACAGGAAACATATACTCCAGCCTAGTATCTGGAAGAAATACATCATGGATCCTATTTTGTTCAACACAGCATGCGTGCGCACAGTTGGTAAGCAAATGAAAGCAGACCCCTATAGAAAGGTAATCATGGAAATAGATATGCTGCAGTACTACAAAATCCTAGTTATTTGGATAAATGTATGCATACAGACGCCTTGTGGAAATACAAAGAATCAGGATCCATTGTCCTAAGGCTTGGAAAAATGCCAGGCCATGCATGAAGTAAATAGGTGTAATTCCATAGCAGTTGTAAAGATAAGTTACCCAAGTCCTGTCCCTCGGGAAAAAAACAAAGGAAGCCCTTTACCCCACGCGTATCGACGCTACTCAAGCGTCTTCATCAGAGGAAAAAGTGACACCCTACACGCTACACGCTACACTCTACACCCTACACACTACACTCTACACCCTACACGCTACACCCTACACTCTACACGCTACATGCTACACTCTACACCCTACACAATACACGCTACTTGCTACACCCTACATGCTACACTCTACACGCTACACGCTACACGCTACACCCTACACGGTACACCCTACACCCTACACCCTACACCCTACACGCTACACGCTACACCCTACACCCTACACCCTACACGCTACAATCTACACGCTACACGCTACACCCTACACCCTACACGCTACAATCTACACGCTACACCCTACACCCTACACGCTACAATCTACACGCTACACGCTACACACTATACGCTACACGCTAGACGCTACACTCTACACCCTACACGCTACACCCTACACTCTACACCCTACACCCTACACGCTACACGCTACACGCTACACCCTACACGCTACACCCTACACTCTACACCCTACACCCTACACGCTACACGCTACACCCTACACGCTACACCCTACACTCTACACCCTACACGCTACACCCTACACGCTACACGTTACACTCTACACCCTACACGCTACACCCTACACCCTACACCCTACATGCTACACCCTACACTCTACACCCTACACCCTACACGCTACACCCTATGCCCTGCACGCCACACACTACACTCTACACGCTACACCCTACACTGTACACCCTACACCCTACACGCTACACGCTACACTCTACACGCTACACCCTACACTCTACACCCTACACCCTACACGCTATACGCTACACTCTACACACTGCACGCTACACGCTACACCCTACACGCTACACTCTACACCCTACACGCTACACCCTACACTCTACACCCTACACCCTACACACTACAAGCTACTCGCTACACTCTACACCCTACACGCTACACTCTACACTCTACTCCCTACTCTCTACACGCTACACTCTATACCCTACACTCTACACGCTACGCGCTACACGCTACACGCTACACTTTACACTCTACACACTACACGCTACACGCTACACTCTACACCCTACACCCTACTCTACATGCTACACGCTACACGGTACATGATACACGCTACACCCTACACGCTACACGCTACACCCTACACGCTACACGCTACACTCCACACCCTACACGCTACACCCTACACCCTACTCCCTACACTCTACACGCTACACGCTACACCCTACACCCTACACTGTACACCCTACACCCTACATGCTACACTCTGCTCCCTACTCTCTACACGCTACACACTACACGCTACACCCTACACGCTACACTTTACACTCTACACGCTACACTCCACATTCTACACACTACACTCTACACCCTACACCCTACACCCTTACTCTACATGCTACACGCTACACGCTACATGCTACACCCTACACGCTTCACCCTACACCCTACACGCTACACGCTACACGCTACACTCTACACCCTACACTCTGCACCCTACACGCTACACGCTACACTCTACACGCTAAACGCTACAGCTTATACCCTACACTCTACACCGTACACCCTACACGCTACACTCTACACCCTACACGCTACACCCTACACCCTACATGCTACACCCTACACTCTACACCCTACACCCTACATGCTACACTCTACACCCTACACCCTACTCTACATGCTACACGCTACACGGTACATGATACACGCTACACCCTACACGCTACACGCTACACCCTACACGCTACACCCTACACCCTACTCCCTACACTCTACACGCTACATGCTACACCCTACACCCTACACTGTACACCCTACACCCTACTTGCTACACTCTACACTCTGCTCCCTACTCTCTACACGCTACACTCTATACCCTACACTCTACACGCTACGCGCTACACGCTACACACTACACGCTACACCCTACACGCTACACTTTACACTCTACACGCTACACTCTACACTCTACACACTACACTCTACACCCTACACCCTACTCTACATGCTACACGCTACACGCTACATGCTACACCCTACACGCTACACCCTACACCCTACACGCTACACGCTACACGCTACACTCTACATCCTACACTCTACACCCTACACGCTACACGCTACACGCTACACTCTACACGCTAAATGCTACAGCTTATACCCTACACTCTACACCGTACACCCTACACGCTACACTCTACACCCTACACGCTACACCCTACACCCTACACCCTACATGCTACACCCTACACTCTACACCCTACACCCTACACGCTAAACGCTACACCCTACACCCTGCACGCCACACACTACACTCTACACGCTACACCCTACACGCTACACTCTACACGCTACACGCTACACGCTACACTCTACACCCTACACGCTACACTCTACACCCTACACACTACACTCTACATGCTACATGGTACACGCTACGCCCTACACCCTACACGCTACATGTTACACTCTACACCCTACACGCTACACTCTACACCCTACACGCTGCACCCTACACCCTACACGCTACACACTACACGCTACACTCTACACCCTACACGCTGCACTCTATACGCTACACGGTACACGCTACACGCTACACCCTACACCATACATGCTACACGCTACACCCTACACTGTACACCATACACCCTACACGCTACACTCTACACGCTACATGCTACATCCTACACTCTACACCCTACACGCTATACGCTACACTCTACACCCTGCACGCTACACGCTACACGCTACACCCTACACGCTACACTCTACACCCTACACGCTACACTCTACATGCTACACGCTACACGCTACATGCTACACGCTACACCCTACACGCTACACTCTACACCCTACACCCTACACGCTACACTCTACACCCTACACGCTACACCATACACTCTACACCCTACACCCTACACGCTACTCGCTACACTCTACACCCTACCCGCTACACTCTACACGCTACACGCTACACTCAACGCTCTACACGCTACACGCTACACTCTACACCCTACACGCAACATGCTACACTCTACACCCTACACGCTACACTCTGCACGCTACACCCTACACCCTACACGCTACACTCTACACGCTACACGCTACACTCTACACCATACACGCTACACCCTACACTCTACACCCTACACCCTACACGCTATACCCGACACCCTACACCCTACATGCTTCACCCTACATGCTACACTCTACACTCTACACCCTACACCCTACACGCTACATGCTACACTCTAAACGCTACACTCTACACCCTACACGCTACACTCTACATCCTACACCCTACACGCTATACGCTACACTCTACACCCTGCACGCTACACGCTACACTCTACACCCTACACGCTACACTCTACACCCTACACGCTACACCCTACACTCTACACTCTCCACCCTACACGCTACACGCTACACTCTACATGCTACACCCTACACGCTACACTCCACACCCTACACGCAACACCCTACACTCTACACCCTACACCCTAAACCCTACACGCTACACCCTACACGCTACACTCTACACCCTACACCCTACACTCTACACCCTACACGCTACACGCTACACTCTACACCCTACACCCTACACACGCTACACGCTACACGCTACACTCTACACCCTACACGCTACACTCTACACGCTACACTCTACACCCTACACCCTACACTCTACACCCTACACCCTACACGATACATGCTACACCCTACACGCTACAGCCTACACGCTACACGCTACACTCTACACTCTACAAGCTACACGCTACACCCTACACTCTACACCCTACACCGTACACGCTACACGCTACACTCTACACGCTACACCCTTCACTCTACACCCTACACCCTACATGCTACACTCTACACCCTAAACGGTACACCCTACAATCTACACGCTACATGCTACACTCTACACTCTACACTCTACACCCTACACCCTACATGCTACATGCTACACTCTACACCCTACACCCTACACGCTACATGCTACACGCTACACTCTACACCCTACACACTACACGCTAGGGTGTAGAGTGTAATATGTAGCGTGTAGTTTGTAGCGTTTAGCTAGTAGGGTGTAGCGTGTAGCGTGTAGGGTGTAGAGTGTAGCGTGTAGCGTGTAGCATGTAGGGTGTAGGGTGTAGAGTGTAGAGTGTAGCGTGTAGGGTGTAGAGTGTAGGGTGTAGGATGTAGAGTGTAGGGTTTAGAGTGTAATGTGTAGCGTGTAGGGTGTAGCGTGTAGCATGTAGGGTGTAGGGTGTGGAGTGTAGGGTGTAGCGTATAGCGTGTAGGGTGTAGAGTGTAGGGTGTAGCGTGTAGGGTGTAGAGTGTAGGGTGTAGCGTGTAGGGTGTAGAGTGTAGCGTGTAGGGTGTAGGGTGTAGCGTGTAGGGTGTAGAGTGTAGCGTGTAGGGTGTAGGGTGTAGCGTGTAGGGTGTAGAGTGTAGCGTGTAGCGTGTAGGGTGTAGGGTGTAGGGTGTAGCGTGTAGTGTGTAGCGTGTAGCGTGTAGGGTGTAGCGTGTAGCATGTAGCGTGTAGCGTGTAGCGTGTAGAGTGTAGGGTGTAGGGTGTAGGGTGTAGCATGTAGAGTGTAGGGTGTAGGGTGTAGCGTGTAGAGTGTAGGGTATAGAGTGTAGCATCTAGGGTGTAGAGTGTAGCGTGTAGCGTGTAGGGTGTAGATTGTAGAGTCTAGGGTGTAGGGTGTAGAGTGTAACGTGTAGCGTGTAGGGTGTAGCGTGTAGCGTGTAGGGTGTTGGGTGTAGAGTGTAGGGTGTAGCGTGTAGGGTGTAGCGTGTAGCGTGTAGCGTGTAGGGTGTAGGGTGTAGAGTGTAGGGTGTAGTGTGTAGGGTGTAGCGTGTATCGTGTAGCGTGTAGGGAGTAGGGTGTAGAGTGTAGGGTGTAGTGTGTAGGGTGTAGCGTGTATCGTGTAGAGTGTAGCATCTAGCGTATAGGGTGTAGCGTGTAGCGTGTAGATTGTAGCGTGAAGGGTGTAGGGTGTAGGGTGTAGCGTGTAGCGTATAGGGTGTAGAGTGTAGCGTGTAGCGTGTAGGGTGTAGGGTGTAGAGTGCAGAGTGTAGGGTGTAGAGTGTAGCGTGTAGAGTGTAGGGTGTAGAGTGTAGGGTGTAGAGTGTAACGTGTAGGGTGTAGCGTGTAGCATGTAGGGTGTAGCGTGTAGCGTGTAGGGTGCAGGGTGTAGAGTGTAACGTGTAGCGTGTAGGGTGTAGCGTGTAGCGTGTAGGGTGTAGCGTGTAGCGTGTAGTGTGTAGCGTGTAGGGTGTAGGGTGTAGAGTGTAGCGTGTAGGGTGTAGCATGTAGCGTGTAGGGTGTATAGTGTAGAGTGTAGCGTGTAGTGTGAAGCATGCAGGGTGTAGGGTGTCGGGTGTAGGGTGTAGGGTGTAGGGTGTAACGTGTATGGTGTAGAGTGTAGCATGTAGAGTGTAGCGTGTAGGGTGTAGGGTGTAGCGTGTAGCGTGCAGAGTGTAGCGTGTAGGGTGTAGAGTGTAGCGTGTTGCGTGTAGGGTGTAGCGTGTAGGGTGTAGAGTATAGTGTGTAGCGTGTAGGGTGTAGGGTGTAGAGTGTAGGGTGTAGCGTGTAGCGTGTAGGGTGTAGGGTGTAGATTGTAGCGTGTAGGGTGTAGCGTGTAGCGTGTAGGGTGTAGGGTGTAGAGTGTAGCGTGTAGCGTGTAGGGTGTAGGGTGTAGAGTGCAGAGAGTAGGGTGTAGAGTGTAGCGTGTAGAGTGTAGGGTGTAGAGTGTAGGGTGTAGAGTGTAACGTGTAGCGTGTATTGTGTAGCGTGTAGCATGTAGGGTGTAGCGTGTAGCGTGTAGGGTGCAGGGTGTAGAGTGTAGCGTGTAGGGTGTAGAGTGTAACGTGTAGCGTGTAGGGTGTAGCGTGTAGCGTGTAGGGTGTAGGGTGTAGAGTGTAACCTGTAGCGTGTAGGGTGTAGCGTGTAGCGTGTAGGGTGTAGCGTGTAGCGTGTAGCGTGTAGCGTGTAGGGTGTAGGGTGTAGAGTGTAGGGTGTAGTGTGTAGGGTGTAGCGTGTATCGTGTAGCGTGTAGGGAGTAGGGTGTAGAGTGTAGGGTGTAGTGTGTAGGGTGTAGCGTGTATCGTGTAGAGTGTAGCATCTAGCGTATAGGGTGTAGCGTGTAGCGTGTAGATTGTAGCGTGAAGGGTGTAGGGTGTAGGGTGTAGCGTGTAGCGTATAGGGTGTAGAGTGTAGCGTGTAGCGTGTAGGGTGTAGGGTGTAGAGTGCAGAGTGTAGGGTGTAGAGTGTAGCGTGTAGAGTGTAGGGTGTAGAGTGTAGGGTGTAGAGTGTAACGTGTAGGGTGTAGCGTGTAGCATGTAGGGTGTAGCGTGTAGCGTGTAGGGTGCAGGGTGTAGAGTGTAACGTGTAGCGTGTAGGGTGTAGCGTGTAGCGTGTAGGGTGTAGCGTGTAGCGTGTAGTGTGTAGCGTGTAGGGTGTAGGGTGTAGAGTGTAGCGTGTAGGGTGTAGCATGTAGCGTGTAGGGTGTATAGTGTAGAGTGTAGCGTGTAGTGTGAAGCATGCAGGGTGTAGGGTGTCGGGTGTAGGGTGTAGGGTGTAGGGTGTAACGTGTATGGTGTAGAGTGTAGCATGTAGAGTGTAGCGTGTAGGGTGTAGGGTGTAGCGTGTAGCGTGCAGAGTGTAGCGTGTAGGGTGTAGAGTGTAGCGTGTTGCGTGTAGGGTGTAGCGTGTAGGGTGTAGAGTATAGTGTGTAGCGTGTAGGGTGTAGGGTGTAGAGTGTAGGGTGTAGCGTGTAGCGTGTAGGGTGTAGGGTGTAGATTGTAGCGTGTAGGGTGTAGCGTGTAGCGTGTAGGGTGTAGGGTGTAGAGTGTAGCGTGTAGCGTGTAGGGTGTAGGGTGTAGAGTGCAGAGAGTAGGGTGTAGAGTGTAGCGTGTAGAGTGTAGGGTGTAGAGTGTAGGGTGTAGAGTGTAACGTGTAGCGTGTATTGTGTAGCGTGTAGCATGTAGGGTGTAGCGTGTAGCGTGTAGGGTGCAGGGTGTAGAGTGTAGCGTGTAGGGTGTAGAGTGTAACGTGTAGCGTGTAGGGTGTAGCGTGTAGCGTGTAGGGTGTAGGGTGTAGAGTGTAACCTGTAGCGTGTAGGGTGTAGCGTGTAGCGTGTAGGGTGTAGCGTGTAGCGTGTAGCGTGTAGCGTGTAGGGTGTAGGGTGTAGAGTGTAGGGTGTAGTGTGTAGGGTGTAGCGTGTATCGTGTAGCGTGTAGGGAGTAGGGTGTAGAGTGTAGGGTGTAGTGTGTAGGGTGTAGCGTGTATCGTGTAGAGTGTAGCATCTAGCGTATAGGGTGTAGCGTGTAGCGTGTAGATTGTAGCGTGAAGGGTGTAGGGTGTAGGGTGTAGCGTGTAGCGTATAGGGTGTAGAGTGTAGCGTGTAGCGTGTAGGGTGTAGGGTGTAGAGTGCAGAGTGTAGGGTGTAGAGTGTAGCGTGTAGAGTGTAGGGTGTAGAGTGTAGGGTGTAGAGTGTAACGTGTAGGGTGTAGCGTGTAGCATGTAGGGTGTAGCGTGTAGCGTGTAGGGTGCAGGGTGTAGAGTGTAACGTGTAGCGTGTAGGGTGTAGCGTGTAGCGTGTAGGGTGTAGCGTGTAGCGTGTAGTGTGTAGCGTGTAGGGTGTAGGGTGTAGAGTGTAGCGTGTAGGGTGTAGCATGTAGCGTGTAGGGTGTATAGTGTAGAGTGTAGCGTGTAGTGTGAAGCATGCAGGGTGTAGGGTGTCGGGTGTAGGGTGTAGGGTGTAACGTGTATGGTGTAGAGTGTAGCATGTAGAGTGTAGCGTGTAGGGTGTAGGGTGTAGCGTGTAGCGTGCAGAGTGTAGCGTGTAGGGTGTAGAGTGTAGCGTGTTGCGTGTAGGGTGTAGCGTGTAGGGTGTAGAGTATAGTGTGTAGCGTGTAGGGTGTAGGGTGTAGAGTGTAGGGTGTAGCGTGTAGCGTGTAGGGTGTAGGGTGTAGATTGTAGCGTGTAGGGTGTAGCGTGTAGCGTGTAGGGTGTAGGGTGTAGAGTGTAGCGTGTAGCGTGTAGGGTGTAGGGTGTAGAGTGCAGAGAGTAGGGTGTAGAGTGTAGCGTGTAGAGTGTAGGGTGTAGAGTGTAGGGTGTAGAGTGTAACGTGTAGCGTGTATTGTGTAGCGTGTAGCATGTAGGGTGTAGCGTGTAGCGTGTAGGGTGCAGGGTGTAGAGTGTAGCGTGTAGGGTGTAGAGTGTAACGTGTAGCGTGTAGGGTGTAGCGTGTAGCGTGTAGGGTGTAGGGTGTAGAGTGTAACCTGTAGCGTGTAGGGTGTAGCGTGTAGCGTGTAGGGTGTAGCGTGTAGTGTGTAGCGTGTAGAGTGTAGGGTGTAGAGTGTAGCGTGTAGGTTGTAGCATGTAGCGTGTAGGGTGTAGGGTGTAGAGTGTAGAGTGTAGCGTGTAGGGTGAAGCATGTAGGGTGTAGGGTGTCGGGTATAGCGTGTAGGGTGTAGGGTGTAGAGTGTAGGGTGTAGCGTGTATGGTGTAGAGTGTAGCGTGTAGCGTGCAGAGTGTAGCGTGCAGGGTGTAGGGTGTAGCGTGTAGAATGCAGAGTGTAGCGTGTAGGGTGTAGAGTGTAGCGTGTTGCGTGTAGGGTGTAGAGTGTAGCGTGTAGCGTGTAGCGTGTAGAGTGTAGCGTGTAGGGTGTAGAGTATAGCGTGTAGCGTGTAGGGTGTAGGGTGTAGAGTGTAGGGTGTAGCGTGTAGGGTGTAGAGTGTAGCGTGTAGCGTGTAGGGTGTAGAGTGTAGCGTGTAGCGTGTAGGGTGTAGGCTGTAGGGTGTAGCGTGTAGTGTGTAGAGTGTAGCGTGTAGCGTGTAGGGTGTAGCGTGTAGCATGTATCGTGTAGCGTGTAGCATGTAGAGTGTAGGGTGTAGGGTGTAGGGTGTAGCATGTAGAGTGTAGGGTGTAGGGTGTAGCGTGTAGAGTGTAGGGTGTAGAGTGTAGAGTGTAGCGTGTAGGGTTTAGAGTGTAGCGTGTAGAGTGTATTGTGTAGAATGTAGAGTGTAGCATGTAGCGTGTAGAATGTAGGGTGTAGAGTGTAGCGTGTAGGGTGTAGAGTGTAGCGTGTGGAGTGTAGCGTGTAGGGTGTAGCGTGTCGGGTGTAGGGTGTAGGGTGTAGCGTGTAGTTTGTAGGGTGTAGGGTGTTGCATGTAGGGTGTAGAGTGTAGCGTGTAGAGTGTAGCGTGTAGGGTGTAGGGTGTAGCCTGTAGTGTGTAGGGTGTAGGGTGTAGAGTGTAGGGTGTAGCATGTAGGGTGTAGGGTGTAGCATGTAGGGTGTAGAGTGTAGCGTGTAGGGTGTACGGTGTAGAGTGTAGGGTATAAGCTGTAGCGTTTAGCGTGTAGGGTGTAGCGTGTAGCGTGTAGGGTGTAAAGTGTAGCGTGTAGGGTGTAGAGTATAGCATGTAGAGAGTAGGGTGTAGGGTGTAGGGTGTAGAGTGTAACGTGTAGCGTGTAGGGTGTAGCGTGTAGCGTGTAGGGTGTAGGGTGTAGAGTGTAGGGTGAAGGGTGTAGCGTGTAGCGTGTAGCGTGTAGAGTGTAGGGTGTAGAGTGTAGCGTGTAGCGTGTAGAGTGTAGAGTGTAGCGTGTAGGGTGTAGAGTGTAGCGTGTAGCGTGTAGGGTGTAGGGTGTAGAGTGTAGCGTGTAGCGTGTAGAGTGTACGGTGTAGAGTGTAGGGTGTAGCGTGTAGGGTGTAGAGTGTAGCGTGTAGCGTGTAGGGTGTAGAGTGTAGCGTGTAGCGTGTAGGGTGTAGGGTGTAGGGTGTAGCGTGTAGGGTGTAGAGTGTAGCGTGTAGCGTGTAGGGTGTAGGGTGTAGGGTGTAGCGTGTAGTGTGTAGCGTGTAGCGTGTAGCATGTAGAGTGTAGGGTGTAGGGTGTAGCATGTAGAGTGTAGGGTGTAGGGTGTAGCGTGTAGAGTGTAGGGTATAGAGTGTAGCGTGTAGCGTGTAGAGAGTAGGGTGTAGAGTGTAGAGTGTAGCGTGTAGGGTGTAGAGTGTAGCGTGTAGAGTGTATTGTGTAGAATGTAGAGTGTAGCATGTGACGTGTAGGGTGTAGAGTGTAGCGTGTAGAGTGTAGCGTGTAGGGTGTAGCGTGTCGGGTGTAGGGTGTAGGGTGTAGCGTGTAGTTTGTAGGGTGTAGGGTGTTGCGTGTAGGGTGTAGAGTGTAGCATGTAGAGTGTAGCGTGTAGGGTGTAGGGTGTAGCGTGTAGTGTGTAGGGTGTAGGGTGTAGAGTGTAGGGTGTAGCATGTAGGGTGTAGGGTGTAGCATGTAGGGTGTAGAGTGTAGCGTGTAGGGTGTAGAGTATAGCATGTAGAGAGTAGGGTGTAGGGTGTAGGGTGTAGAGTGTAATGTGTAGCGTGTAGGGTGTAGCGTGTAGCGTGTAGGGTGTAGGGTGTAGAGTGTAGGGTGAAGGGTGTAGCGTGTAGCGTGTAGCGTGTAGAGTGTAGGGTGTAGAGTGTAGCGTGTAGCGTGTAGAGTGTAGAGTGTAGCGTGTAGCGTGTAGGGTGTAGAGTGTAGTGTGTAGCGTGTAGGGTGTAGGGTGTAGAGTGTAGCGTGTAGCGTGTAGAGTGTACGGTGTAGAGTGTAGGGTGTAGCGTGTAGGGTGTAGAGTGTAGCGTGTAGCGTGTAGCGTGTAGGGTGTAGAGTGTAGTGTGTAGCGTGTAGGGTGTAGGGTGTAGAGTGTAGCGTGTAGCGTGTAGAGTGTACGGTGTAGAGTGTAGGGTGTAGCGTGTAGGGTTAAGTTACACGCTACACACTAAACACAAAAAGAAAAGGATATGCAAACCAATGGGATCCACGTTAAATAGTCAATTTTATTGTACAAAAATAGTAATCCACAAACAGAACCAGGCAAAACATACATTTAAAAACATTTAAAACACTAGTATGGCTGAATAGGCCATAAGTAATTTTACCCGAGGGAATGAAGGAAGCTAATACTTTACAGCATATGTGAGACAGGAGAAATAACCAGAGAGAAAAAAATTGCTAGGTATGCGGGTACACCAATCTTAGTCAAATTCTACATATAAGAAGCCTATTGTTTTACTGCCAACTGTGACCCCCTGAGTACTATGACAGGAAACATATACTCCAGCCTAGTATCTGGAAGAAATACATCATGGATCCTATTTTGTTCAACACAGCATGCGTGCGCACAGTTGGTAAGCAAATGAAAACAGACCCCTATAGAAAGGTAATCAGGGAAATAGATATGCTGCAGTACTACAAAATCCTAGTTATTTGGATAAATGTATGCATACAGACGCCTTGTGGAAATACAAAGAATCAGGATCCATTGTCCTAAGGCTTGGAAAAATGCCAGGCCATGCATGAAGTAAATAGGTGTAATTCCATAGCAGTTGTAAAGATAAGTTACCCAAGTCCTGTCCCTCGGGAAAAAAACAAAGGAAGCCCTGAACCCCACGCGTATCGACGCTACTCAAGCGTCTTCATCAGAGGAAAAAGTGACACCCTACACGCTACACGCTACACTCTACACCCTACACGCTACACTCTACACCCTACACGCTACACCCTACACTCTACACGCTACATGCTACACTCTACACCCTACACAATACACGCTACTTGCTACACCCTACATGCTACAGTCTACACGCTACACCCTACACGCTACACCCTACACTCTACACCCTACACGCTACACCCTACACGCTACACGTTACACTCTACACCCTACACCCTACACTCTACACCCTACACCCTACTCTCTACACGCTACACTCTACACCCTACACGCTACACTCTACACTCTACACCCTACACCCTACACGCTACACGCTACACGCTACACTCTACACGCTAAACGCTACAGCTTATACCCTACACTCTACACCGTACACCCTACATGCTACACTCTACACCCTACACGCTACACCCTACACCCTACACCCTACATGCTACACCCTACACTCTACACCCTACACCCTACACGCTACGCCCTGCACGCCACACACTACACTCTACACGCTACACCCTACACCCTACACTGTACACCCTACACCCTACACGCTACACGCTATACTCTACACGCTACACCCTACACTCTACACCCTACACCCTACACGCTATACGCTACACTCTACACCCTGCACGCTACACGCTACACCCTACACGCTACACTCTACACCCTACACGCTACACCCTACACTCTACACCCTACACCCTACACCCTACACGCTACTCGCTACACTCTACACCCTACACGCTACACTCTACACTCTACTCCCTACTCTCTACACGCTACACTCTATACCCTACACTCTACACGCTACGCGCTACACGCTACACACTACACACTACACGCTACACTTTACACTCTACACGCTACACACTACACGCTACACGCTACACTCTACACCCTACACCCTACTCTACATGCTACACGCTACACGGTACATGATACACGCTACACCCTACACGCTACACGCTACACCCTACACGCTACACGCTACACTCCACACCCTACACGCTACACCCTACACCCTACTCCCTACACTCTACACGCTACACGCTACACCCTACACCCTACACTGTACACCCTACATGCTACACTACACTCTGCTCCCTACTCTCTACACGCTACACTCTATACCCTACACTCTACACGCTACACGCTACACACTACACGCTACACCCTACACGCTACACTTTACACTCTACACGCTACACTCACACTCTACACACTACACTCTACACCCTACACCCTACACCCTACTCT
The DNA here is from genome assembly GCF_051348905.1 of Ranitomeya variabilis. Taxonomy (NCBI): domain Eukaryota; kingdom Metazoa; phylum Chordata; class Amphibia; order Anura; family Dendrobatidae; genus Ranitomeya; species Ranitomeya variabilis. The sequence goes on along the minus strand of NW_027507961.1, from coordinate 55,446 downwards.
ACATGCTACACGCTACACGCTACATGCTACACCCTACCCGCTTCACCCTACACCCTACACGCTACACGCTACACGCTACACGCTACACTCTACACGCTAAACGCTATAGCTTATACCCTACACTCTACACCGTACACCCTACACGCTACACTCTACACCCTACACCCTACACCCTACATGCTACACCCTACACTCTACACCCTACACCCTACATGCTACACTCTACACCCTACACCCTACTCTACATGCTACACGCTACACGGTACATGATACACGCTACACCCTACACGCTACACGCTACACCCTACATGCTACACGCTACACGCTACACTCTACACCCTACACGCTACACCCTACACCCTACTCCCTACACTCTACACGCTACACCCTACACCCTACACTGTATACCCTACACCCTGCACGCTACACTCTACACTCTGCTCCCTACTCTCTACACGCTACACTCTATACCCTACACTCTACACGCTACGCGCTACACGCTACACACTACACGCTACACCCTACACGCTACACTTTACACTCTACACGCTACACTCTACACTCTACACACTACACTCTACACACTACACTCTACACCCTACACCCTACACCCTACTCTACATGCTACACGCTACACGCTACATGCCACACCCTACACGCTACACCCTACACCCTACACGCTACACGCTACACGCTACACTCTACACCCTACACTCTACACCCTACACGCTACACGCTACACGCTACACTCTAACCGCTAAACGCTACAGCTTATACCCTACACTCTACACCGTACACCCTACACGCTACACTCTACACCCTACACGCTACACCCTACACTGTACACCCTACATGCTACACCCTACACTACACCCTACACCCTACACGCTACACGCTACACTCTACGCCCTGCACGCCACACACTACACTCTACACGCTACACCCTACACGCTACACTCTACACGCTACACTCTACACCCTACACGCTACAATCTACACCCTACACACTACACTCTACACGGTACACGCTACACGCTACGCCCTACACCCTACACGCTACATGTTACACTCTACACCCTACACGCTACACTCTACACCCTACACGCTACACCCTACACCCTACACGCTACACACTACACGCTACACTCTACACCCTACACGCTGCACTCTATACGCTACACGGTACACGCTACACCCTACACCCTACATGCTACACGCTACACCCTACACTGTACACCCTACACCCTACACGCTACACTCTACACGCTACACCCTACACTCTACACCCTACACGCTATACGCTACACTCTACACCCTGCACGCTACACGCTACACGCTACACCCTACACGCTACACTCTACACCCTACACGCTACACTCTACATGCTACACGCTACACGCTACATGCTACACGCTACACCCTACACGCTACACTCTACACCCTACACCCTACACCCTACACGCTACACTCTACACCCTACACGCTACACCCTACACTCTTCACCCTACACCCTATACGCTACTCGCTACACTCTACACCCTACCCGCTACACTCTACACGCTACACGCTACACTCTACACTCTACACGCTACACGCTACACTCTACACCCTACACGCAACATGCTACACTCTACACCCTACACGCTACACTCTGCACGCTACACGCTACACCCTACACCCTACACGCTACACTCTACACGCTACACGCTACACTCTACACCATACACGCTCCACCCTACACTCTACACCCTACACCCTACACGCTATACCCGACACCCTACACCCTACATGCTTCACCCTTCACGCTACACTCTACACTCTACACCCTACACCCTACACGCTACATGCTACACTCTACACGCTACACTCTACACCCTACACGCTACACTCTACATCCTACACCCTACACGCTATACGCTACACTCTACACCCTGCACGCTACACGCTACACTCTACACCCTACACGCTACACTCTCCACCCTACACGCTACACGCTACACTCTACACGCTACACCCTACATGCTACACTCTACACCCTACACGCAACACCCTACACTCTACACCCTACACCCTAAACCCTACACGCTACACACTACACGCTACACTCTACACCCTACACCCTACACTCTACACCCTACACGCTACACGCTACACTCTACACCCTACACCCGCTACACGCTACACTCTACACCCTACACGCTACACTCTACACCCTACACGCTACACCCTACACTCTACACGCTACATGCTACACTCTACACCCTACACGATACATGCTACACCCTACACGCTACAGCCTACACGCTACACGCTACACTCTACACCCTACAAGCTACACGCTACACGCTACACCCTACACTCCACACCCTACACCGTACACGCTACACGCTACACTCTACACGCTACACCCTTCACTCTACACCCTACACCCTACATGCTACACTCTACTCCCTACACGGTACACCCTACAATCTACACGCTACATGCTACACTCTACACTCTACACCCTACACGCTACATGCTACACTCTACACGCTACACTCTACACCCTACACGCTACATGCTACACTCTACACCCTACACCCTACACGCTAAATGCTACACGCTACACTCTACACCCTACACGCTAGGGTGTAGAGTGTAATATGTAGCGTGTAGTTTGTAGCGTTTAGCTTGTAGGGTGTAGCGTGTAGCGTGTAGGGTGTAGAGTGTAGAGTGTAGCGTGTAGCATGTAGGGTGTAGGGTGTAGAGTGTAGAGTGTAGCGTGTAGGGTGTAGAGCGTAGGGTGTAGAGTGTAGGGTGTAGCGTGTAGGGTGTAGAGTGTAGCGTGTAGGGTGTAGCGTGTAGCGTGCAGGGTGTAGAGTGTAGCGTATAGCGTGTAGGGTGTAGAGTGTAGGGTGTAGCGTGTAGGGTGTAGAGTGTAGGGTGTAGCGTGTAGGGTGTAGAGTGTAGCGTGTAGCGTGTAGGGTGTAGGGTGTAGGGTGTAGCGTGTAGGGTGTAGAGTGTAGCGTGTAGCGTGTAGGGTGTAGGGTGTAGGGTGTAGCGTGTAGTGTGTAGCGTGTAGCGTGTAGGGTGTAGCGTGTAGCATGTAGTGTGTAGCGTGTAGCATGTAGAGTGTAGGGTGTAGGGTGTAGGGTGTAGCATGGAGAGTGTAGGATGTAGGGTGTAGCGTGTAGAGTGTAGGGTATAGACTGTAGCGTCTAGGGTGTAGAGTGTAGCGTGTAGCGTGTAGGGTGTAGAGTGTAGCGTGTAGGGTGTAGAATATAGCGTGTAGAGAGTAGGGTGTAGGGTGTAGTGTGAAGCATGCAGGGTGTAGGGTGTCGGGTATAGCGTGTAGGGTGTAGGGTGTAGAGTGTAGGGTGTAGCGTGTATGGTGTAGAGTGTAGCGTGTAGAGTGTAGCGTGTAGGGTGTAGGGTGTAGCGTGTAGCGTGCAGAGTGTAGCGTGTAGGGTGTAGAGTGTAGCGTGTTGCGTGTAGGGTGTAGAGTGTAGCGTGTAGAGTGTAGAGTGTAGCGTGTAGGGTGTAGAGTATAGTGTGTAGCGTGTAGGGTGTAGGGTGTAGAGTGTAGGGTGTAGCGTGTAGCGTGTAGGGTGTAGGGTGTAGATTGTAGCGTGTAGGGTGTAGGGTGTAGCGTGTAGCGTGTAGGGTGTAGGGTGTAGAGTGTAGCGTGTAGCGTGTAGGGTGAAGGGTGTAGAGTGTAGAGTGTAGGGTGTAGAGTGTAGCGTGTAGAGTGTAGGGTGTAGAGTGTAGGGTGTAGAGTGTAACGTGTAGCGTGTATTGTGTAGCGTGTAGCATGTAGGGTGTAGCGTGTAGCGTGTAGGGTGCAGGGTGTAAGAGTGTAGCGTGTAGGGTGTAGAGTGTAACGTGTAGCGTGTAGGGTGTAGCGTGTAGCGTGTAGGGTGTAGCGTGTAGCGTGTAGTGTGTAGCGTGTAGAGTGTAGGGTGTAGAGTGTAGCGTGTAGGTTGTAGCATGTAGCTTGTAGGGTGTAGGGTGTAGAGTGTAGAGTGTAGCGTGTAGGGTGAAGCATGTAGGGTGTAGGGTGTCGGGTATAGCGTGTAGGGTGTAGAGTGTAGGGTGTAGCGTGTATGGTGTAGAGTGTAGCGTGTAGCGTGCAGAGTGTAGCGTGCAGGGTGTAGGGTGTAGCGTGTAGCGTGCAGAGTGTAGCCTGTAGGGTGTAGGGTGTAGCGTGTAGGGTATAGAGTGTAGCGTGTAGCGTGTAGAGAGTAGGGTGTAGAGTGTAGAGTGTAGCGTGTAGGGTGTAGAGTGTAGCGTGTAGAGTGTATTGTGTAGAATGTAGAGTGTAGCATGTAGCGTGTGGAGTGTAGGGTGTAGGGTGTAGCACCCTACACCCTACACGCTATACCCGACACCCTACACCCTACATGCTTCACCCTACACGCTACACTCTACACTCTACACTCTACACCCTACACCCTACACGCTACTTGCTACACCCTACACGCTACTTGCTACACCCTACACCCTACACTCTACATGCTACACCCTACACCCTACACTCTACATGCTACACTCAACACCCTACACGCTACACCCTACACCCTACACCCTACACGCTACATGCTACACTCAACACCCTACACACTACACCCTACACCCTACACCCTACACGCTACACGCTACACTCTACACTCTACCCCCTACATGCTACACCCTACACTCTACACCCTACACGCAACACGCTACACTCTACACCCTACACGCTACACTCTGCATTCTACACGCTACACCCTACACCCTGCACGCTACACTCTGCACGCTACACGCTACACTCTACACCATACACGCTACACCCTACACTCTACACCCTACACCCTACACGCTATACCCGACACCCTACACCCTACATGCTTCACCCTACACGCTACACTCTACACTCTACACCCTACACCCTACACGCTACATGCTACAACCTACACGCTACACTCTACACCCTACACTCTACACGCTACACACTACACGCTACACCCTACACGCTACACGCTACACCCTACACGCTACACGTTACACTCTACACCCTACACCCTACACGCTACACGCTACACCCTACACGCTACACGTTACACTCTACACCCTACACGCTACACTCTACACCCTGCACCCTACACGCTACACGCTACACCCTACATGCTACACGCTACACAATACACGCTACACGTTACACTCTACACCCTACACTCTACACCCTACACTCTACACGCTACACTCTACACCCTACACTCTACACGCTACACCCTACACCCTACACGCTACAATCTACACCCTACACGCTACACGCTACACCCTACACTCTACACCCTACACCCTACACGCTACACACTATACTCTACACCCTACACGCTACACCCTACACGCAACACGCTACACTCTACACCCTACACGCTACACTCTGCACGCTACACGCTACACCCTACACCCTACACGCTACACTCTACACGCTACACTCTACACCATACACGCTACACCCTACACTCTACACCCTACACGCTATACCCGACACCCTACACCCTGCATGCTTCACACTACACGCTACACTCTACACTATACACCCTACACCCTACACGCTACATGCTACACCCTACACGCTACACTCTACACCCTACACCCTACACGCTACACACTACACGCTAAACATTACACCCTACACACTACACGTTACACTCTACACCCTACACTCTGCACTCTACACCCTACACCCTACACGCTACACGCTACAATCTACACCCTACACGCTACACGCTACACCCTACACCCTACACCCTACACGCTACAATCTACACGCTACACGCTACACCCTATACGCTAGACGCTACACTCTACACGCTACACGATACACGCTACACCCTACACACTACACCCTACACTCTACACCCTACACCCTGCACGCTACACGCTACACCCTACACGCTACACCCTACACTCTACACCCTACACCCTACACGCTACACGCTACACCCTACACGCTACACGTTACACTCTACACCCTACACCCTACACTCTACACCCTACACCCTACTCTCTACACGCTATATTCTACACCCTACACGCTACACTCTACACCCTACACGCTACAATCTACACCCTAGACGCTACACTCTATACCCTACACTCTACACGCTACACCCTACACCCTACACTCTACATGCTACACCCTACACCCTACACCCTACACTCTACATGCTACACGCTACACGCTACATGCTACACGCTACACCCTACACGCTACACACTACACACTACACGCTACACCCTACACCCTACACCCTACACGCTACACGCTACACTCTACACCCTACACGCTACACCCTACACCCTACACCCTACACGCTACATGCTACACGCTACACGCTACACCCTACACGCTACACCCTACACTCTACACCCTACACACTACACGCTACTCGCTACACTCTACACCCTACACGCTACACGCTACACTCTACACCCTACAAGCTACACGCTACACCCTACACTCTACACCCTACACCGTACACGCTACACGCTACACTCTACACGCTACACCCTTCACTCTACACCCTACACCCTACATGCTACACTCTACACCCTACACGGTACACCCTACAGTCTACACGCTACATGCTACACTCTACGCTCTACACCCTACACCCTACACGCTACATGCTACACTCTACACCCTACACGCTACACTCTACACCCTACACGCTACATGCTACACTCTACACCATACACCCTACACGCTACATGCTACACGCTACACTCTACACCCTACACGCTACACGCTAGGGTGTAGAGTGTAATATGTAGCGTGTAGTTTGTAGCGTTTAGCTTGTAGGGTGTAGCGTGTAGCGTGTAGGGTGTAGAGTGTAGTGTGTAGCGTGTAGCATGTAGGGTGTAGGGTGTAGAGTGTAGAGTGTAGCGTGTAGGGTGTAGAGTGTAGGGTGTAGGATGTAGAGTGTAGGGTTTAGAGTGTAATGTGTAGCGTGTAGGGTGTAGCGTGTAGCATGTAGGGTGTAGGGTGTGGAGTGTAGGGTGTAGCGTGTAGGGTGTAGAGTGTAGCGTGTAGCGTGTAGAGTGTAGGGTGTAGCGTGTAGGGTGTAGAGTGTAGCGTGTAGGGTGTAGCGTGTAGCGTGCAGGGTGTAGAGTGTAGCGTATAGCGTGTAGGGTGTAGGGTGTAGAGTGTAGAGTGTAGCGTGCAGAGTGTAGCATGCAGGGTGTAGGGTGTAGCGTGTAGAATGCAGAGTGTAGCGTGTAGGGTGTAGAGTGTAGCGTGTAGGGTGTAGAGTATAGCGTGTAGCGTGTAGGGTGTAGGGTGTAGAGTGTAGAGTGTAGCGTGTAGCATGCAGAGTGTAGCATGCAGGGTGGAGGGTGTAGCGTGTAGAATGCAGAGTGTAGCGTGTAGGGTGTAGAGTGTAGCGTGTTGCGTGTAGGGTGTAGAGTGTAGCGTGTAGCGTGTAGAGTGTAGCGTGTAGCGTGTAGCGTGTAGAGTGTAGCGTGTAGGGTGTATAGCGTGTAGCGTGTAGGGTGTAGGGTGTAGAGTGTAGTGTAGCGTGTAGCGTGTAGAGTGTAGCGTGTAGCGTGTAGCGTGTAGAGTGTAGGGTGTAGCGTGTAGGGTGTAGAGTGTCGGGTGTAGCGTGTAGGGTGTAGGGTGTAGAGTGTAGGGTGTAGCGTGTATGGTGTAGAGTGTAGCGTGTAGCGTGCAGAGTATAGCGTGTAGGGTGTAGCGTGTAGCGTGTAGAGTGTAGCGTGTAGGGTGTAGAGTGTAGCGTGTTGCGTGTAGGGTGTAGAGTGTAGCGTGTAGCGTGTAGAGTGTAGAGTGTAGCGTGTAGCGTGTAGCGTGTAGGGTGTAGGGTGAAGCGTGTAGGGTGTAGCATGTAGCGTGTAGCGTGTAGCATGTAGAGTAGGGTGTAGGGTGTAGAGTGTAGCGTGTAGCGTGTAGTGTGTAGCGTGTAGAGTGTAAAGTATAGCGTGTAGTGTGTAGTGTGTAGCGTGTAGCGCGTAGCGTGTAGAGTGTAGGGTATAGAGTGTAGCGTGTAGAGAGTAGGGAGTAGAGTGTAGAGTGTAGCGTGTAGGGTGTAGAGTGTAGCGAGTAGCGTGTAGTGTGTAGGGTGTAGAGTGTAGGGTGTAGCATGTAGGGTGTAGAGTGTAGCGTGTAGGGTGTAGCGTGTAGCGTGCAGGGTGTAGAGTGTAGCGTATAGCGTGTAGGGTGTAGGGTGTAGCGTGTAGAGTGTAGCGTGTAGGGTGTAGGGTGTACAGTGTAGCGTGTAGAGTGTAGTGTGTAGCGTGTAGAGTGTAGTGTGTGGCGTGCAGGGCATAGGGTGTAGCGTGTAGGGTGTAGGGTGTAGTGTAGGGTGTAGCATGTAGGGTGTAGGGTGTAGCGTGTAGGGTGTAGAGTGTAGCATGTAGGGTGTACGGTGTAGAGTGTAGGGTATAAGCTGTAGCGTTTAGCGTGTAGAGTGTAGCGTGTAGCGTGTAGGGTGTAGGGTGTAGAGTGTAGAGTGTAGCGTGTAGGGTGTAGAGTGTAGCGTGTAGAGAGTAGGGTGTAGGGTGTAGAGTGTAGGGTGTAGGGTGTAGAGTGTAACGTGTAGCGTGTAGGGTGTAGCGTGTAGGGTGTAGAGTGTAGGGTGTAGCGTGTAGGGTGTAGCGTGTAGCGTGTAGCGTGTAGGGTGTAGGGTGTAGAGTGTAGGGTGTAGCGTGTAGGGTGTAGCGTGTAGCGTGTAGCGTGTAGGGTGTAGGGTGTAGAGTGTAGGGTGTAGCGTGTAGGGTGTAGAGTGTAGCGTCTAGCGTGTAGCGTATAGTGTGCAGCGTGTAGCGTGTAGATTGTAGCGTGTAGGGTGTAGGGTGTAGGGTGTAGCGTGTAGCGTGTAGATTGTAGCGTGTAGGGTGTAGGGTGTAGCGTGTAGCGTGTAGGGTGTAGGGTGTAGGGTGTACCGTGTAGGGTGTAGCGTGTAGCGTGTAGCGTGTAGAGTGTAGCATGTAGGGTGTAGCAAGTAGCGTGTATTGTGTAGGGTGTAGAGTGTAGCATGTAGCGTGTAGAGTGTAGGGTGTAGCGTGTAGGGTGTAGAGTGTAGCGTGTAGGGTGTAGAGTGTAGCGTGTAGCGTGTAGGGTGTCACTTTTTCCTCTGATGAAGACGCTTGAGTAGCGTCGATACGCGTGGGGTTCAGGGCTTTCTTTGTTTTTTTCCCAAGGGACAGGACTTGGGTAACTTATCTTTACAACTGCTATGGAATTACACCTATTTACTTCATGCATGGCCTGGCATTTTTCCAAGCCTTAGGACAATGGATCCTGATTCTTTGTATTTCCACAAGGCGTCTGTATGCATACATTTATCCAAATAACTAGGATTTTGTAGTACTGCAGCATATCTATTTCCCTGATTACCTTTCTATAGGGGTCTGCTTTCATTTGCTTACCAACTGTGCGCACGCATGCTGTGTTGAACAAAATAGGATCCATGATGTATTTCTTCCAGATACTAGGCTGGAGTATATGTTTCCTGTCATAGTACTCAGGGGGTCACAGTTGGCAGTAAACAATAGGCTTCTTATATGTAGATTTGACTAAGATTGGTGTACCCGCATACCTAGCAATTTTTTCTCTCTGGTTATTTCTCCTGTCTCACATATGCTGTAAAGTATTAGCTTCCTTCATTCCCTCGGTTAAAATTACTTATGGCCTATTCAGCCATACTAGTGTTTTAAATGTCTTTAAATGTATGTTTTGCCTGGTTCTGTTTGTGGATTACTATTTTTGTACAATAAAATTGACTAACGTGGATCCCATTGGTTTGCATATCCTTTTCTTTTTGTGTTTAGTGTGTAGCGTGTAGCTTAACCCTACACGCTAAACGCTACACGCTAAACGCTACACGCTACACTCTACACCCTACACGCTACACCCTACACTCTACACCGCACACTCTACACGCTACACTCTACACCCTACACCCTACACGCTACACGCTACACTCTACACCCTACACGCTACACGCTACACTCTACACTCTACACGCTACACGCTACACTCTACACCCTACACTCTACACGCTACACGCTACACGCTACACCCTACACTCTACACGCTACACGCTACACTCTACACGCTACACGCTACATGCTACACTCTACACTCTACACCCTACACCCTACACGCTACACGCTATACTCTACACCCTACACGCTACACTCTACACGCTACACGCTACACTCTACACTCTACACGCTACACGCTACACTCTACACCCTACACGCAACACGCTACACTCTATACCCTACATGCTACACTCTGCACGCTACACGCTACACTCTACACCCTACACGCTACACTCTACACCCTACACGCTACACGCTACACCCTACACGCTAAACGCTACAGCTTATACCCTACACTCTACACCGTACACCCTACACGCTACACTCTACACCCTACATGCTACACCCTACACCCTACACCCTACATGCTACACCCTACACTCTACACCCTACACCCTACACACTACACGCTACACCCTACACCCTACACGCTACACTCTACACGCTACACGCTACACTCTACACCCTACACGCAACACCCTACACGCTACACTCTACTCGCTACACTCTACACCCTACACGCTACACTCTACACCCTACTCTCTACACGCTACACGCTACACTCTATACCCTACACTCTACACGCTACACCCTACACCCTACACTCTACATGCTACACCCTACACCCTACACTCTACATGCTACACTCAACACCCTACACGCTACACCCTACACCCTACACCCTACACGCTACACGCTACACTCAACACCCTACACGCTACACCCTACACCCTACACCCTACACGCTACACGCTACACTCTACACTCTACCCCCTACATGCTACACCCTACACTCTACACCCTACACGCAACACGCTACACTCTACACCCTACACGCTACACTCTGCATTCTACACGCTACACCCTACACCCTGCACGCTACACTCTGCACGCTACACGCTACACTCTACACCATACACGCTACACCCTACACTCTACACCCTACACCCTACACGCTATACCCGACACCCTACACCCTACATGCTTCACCCTACACGCTACACTCTACACTCTACACCCTACACCCTACACGCTACATGCTACAACCTACACGCTACACTCTACACCCTACACTCTACACGCTACACACTACACGCTACACCCTACACGCTACACGCTACACCCTACACGCTACACGTTACACTCTACACCCTACACCCTACACGCTACACGCTACACCCTACACGCTACACGTTACACTCTACACCCTACACGCTACACTCTACACCCTGCACCCTACACGCTACACGCTACACCCTACATGCTACACGCTACACAATACACGCTACACGTTACACTCTACACCCTACACTCTACACCCTACACTCTACACGCTACACTCTACACCCTACACTCTACACGCTACACGCTACACCCTACACCCTACACGCTACAATCTACACCCTACACGCTACACGCTACACCCTACACTCTACACCCTACACCCTACACGCTACACACTATACTCTACACCCTACACGCTACACCCTACACGCAACACGCTACACTCTACACCCTACACGCTACACCCTACACCCTACACGCTACACTCTACACGCTACACTCTACACCATACACGCTACACCCTACACTCTACACCCTACACGCTATACCCGACACCCTACACCCTGCATGCTTCACACTACACGCTACACTCTACACTATACACCCTACACCCTACACGCTACATGCTACACCCTACACGCTACACTCTACACCCTACACCCTACACGCTACACACTACACGCTAAACATTACACCCTACACACTACACGTTACACTCTACACCCTACACTCTGCACTCTACACCCTACACCCTACACGCTACACGCTACAATCTACACCCTACACGCTACACGCTACACCCTACACCCTACACCCTACACGCTACAATCTACACGCTACACGCTACACCCTATACGCTAGACGCTACACTCTACACACTACACGATACACGCTACACCCTACACACTACACCCTACACTCTACACCCTACACCCTGCACGCTACACGCTACACCCTACACGCTACACCCTACACTCTACACCCTACACCCTACACGCTACACGCTACACCCTACACGCTACACGTTACACTCTACACCCTACACCCTACACTCTACACCCTACACCCTACTCTCTACACGCTATATTCTACACCCTACACGCTACACTCTACACCCTACACGCTACACTCTACACCCTAGACGCTACACTCTATACCCTACACTCTACACGCTACACCCTACACCCTACACTCTACATGCTACACCCTACACCCTACACCCTACACTCTACATGCTACACGCTACACGCTACATGCTACACGCTACACCCTACACGCTACACACTACACACTACACGCTACACCCTACACCCTACACCCTACACGCTACACGCTACACTCTACACCCTACACGCTACACCCTACACCCTACACCCTACACGCTACATGCTACACGCTACACGCTACACCCTACACGCTACACCCTACACTCTACACCCTACACCCTACACACTACACGCTACTCGCTACACTCTACACCCTACACGCTACACGCTACACTCTACACCCTACAAGCTACACGCTACACCCTACACTCTACACCCTACACCGTACACGCTACACGCTACACTCTACACGCTACACCCTTCACTCTACACCCTACACCCTACATGCTACACTCTACACCCTACACGGTACACCCTACAGTCTACACGCTACATGCTACACTCTACGCTCTACACCCTACACCCTACACGCTACATGCTACACTCTACACCCTACACGCTACACTCTACACTCTACACGCTACATGCTACACTCTACACCATACACCCTACACGCTACATGCTACACGCTACACTCTACACCCTACACGCTACACGCTAGGGTGTAGAGTGTAATATGTAGCGTGTAGTTTGTAGCGTTTAGCTTGTAGGGTGTAGCGTGTAGCGTGTAGGGTGTAGAGTGTAGTGTGTAGCGTGTAGCATGTAGGGTGTAGGGTGTAGAGTGTAGAGTGTAGCGTGTAGGGTGTAGAGTGTAGGGTGTAGGATGTAGAGTGTAGGGTTTAGAGTGTAATGTGTAGCGTGTAGGGTGTAGCGTGTAGCATGTAGGGTGTAGGGTGTGGAGTGTAGGGTGTAGCGTGTAGGGTGTAGAGTGTAGCGTGTAGCGTGTAGAGTGTAGGGTGTAGCGTGTAGGGTGTAGAGTGTAGCGTGTAGGGTGTAGCGTGTAGCGTGCAGGGTGTAGAGTGTAGCGTATAGCGTGTAGGGTGTAGGGTGTAGAGTGTAGAGTGTAGCGTGCAGAGTGTAGCATGCAGGGTGTAGGGTGTAGCGTGTAGAATGCAGAGTGTAGCGTGTAGGGTGTAGAGTGTAGCGTGTAGGGTGTAGAGTATAGCGTGTAGCGTGTAGGGTGTAGGGTGTAGAGTGTAGAGTGTAGCGTGTAGCATGCAGAGTGTAGCATGCAGGGTGGAGGGTGTAGCGTGTAGAATGCAGAGTGTAGCGTGTAGGGTGTAGAGTGTAGCGTGTTGCGTGTAGGGTGTAGAGTGTAGCGTGTAGCGTGTAGAGTGTAGCGTGTAGCGTGTAGCGTGTAGAGTGTAGCGTGTAGGGTGTATAGCGTGTAGCGTGTAGGGTGTAGGGTGTAGAGTGTAGAGTGTAGCGTGTAGCGTGTAGAGTGTAGCGTGTAGCGTGTAGCGTGTAGAGTGTAGGGTGTAGCGTGTAGGGTGTAGAGTGTCGGGTGTAGCGTGTAGGGTGTAGGGTGTAGAGTGTAGGGTGTAGCGTGTATGGTGTAGAGTGTAGCGTGTAGCGTGCAGAGTATAGCGTGTAGGGTGTAGAGTGTAGCGTGTTGCGTGTAGGGTGTAGAGTGTAGCGTGTAGCGTGTAGAGTGTAGAGTGTAGCGTGTAGCGTGTAGCGTGTAGGGTGTAGGATGAAGCGTGTAGGGTGTAGCATGTAGCATGTAGAGTAGGGTGTAGGGTGTAGAGTGTAGCGTGTAGCGTGTAGTGTGTAGCGTGTAGAGTGTAAAGTGTAGCGTGTAGTGTGTAGTGTGTAGCGTGTAGCGCGTAGCGTGTAGAGTGTAGGGTATAGAGTGTAGCGTGTAGAGAGTAGGGAGTAGAGTGTAGAGTGTAGCGTGTAGGGTGTAGAGTGTAGCGAGTAGCGTGTAGTGTGTAGGGTGTAGAGTGTAGGGTGTAGCATGTAGGGTGTAGAGTGTAGCGTGTAGGGTGTAGCGTGTAGCGTGCAGGGTGTAGAGTGTAGCGTATAGCGTGTAGGGTGTAGGGTGTAGCGTGTAGAGTGTAGCGTGTAGCGTGTAGGGTGTAGGGTGTACAGTGTAGCGTGTAGAGTGTAGTGTGTAGCGTGTAGAGTGTAGTGTGTGGCGTGCAGGGCATAGGGTGTAGCGTGTAGGGTGTAGGGTGTAGTGTAGGGTGTAGCATGTAGGGTGTAGGGTGTAGCGTGTAGGGTGTAGAGTGTAGCATGTAGGGTGTACGGTGTAGAGTGTAGGGTATAAGCTGTAGCGTTTAGCGTGTAGAGTGTAGCGTGTAGCGTGTAGCGTGTAGGGTGTAGGGTGTAGAGTGTAGAGTGTAGCATGTAGGGTGTAGAGTGTAGCGTGTAGAGAGTAGGGTGTAGGGTGTAGAGTGTAGGGTGTAGGGTGTAGAGTGTAACGTGTAGCGTGTAGGGTGTAGCGTGTAGGGTGTAGAGTGTAGGGTGTAGCGTGTAGGGTGTAGCGTGTAGCGTGTAGCGTGTAGGGTGTAGGGTGTAGAGTGTAGGGTGTAGCGTGTAGGGTGTAGCGTGTAGCGTGTAGCGTGTAGGGTGTAGGGTGTAGAGTGTAGGGTGTAGCGTGTAGGGTGTAGAGTGTAGCGTCTAGCGTGTAGCGTATAGTGTGCAGCGTGTAGCGTGTAGATTGTAGCGTGTAGGGTGTAGGGTGTAGCGTGTAGCGTGTAGATTGTAGTGTGTAGGGTGTAGGGTGTAGCGTGTAGCGTGTAGGGTGTAGGGTGTAGGGTGTACCGTGTAGGGTGTAGCGTGTAGCGTGTAGCGTGTAGAGTGTAGCATGTAGGGTGTAGCAAGTAGCGTGTATTGTGTAGGGTGTAGAGTGTAGCATGTAGCGTGTAGAGTGTAGGGTGTAGCGTGTAGGGTGTAGAGTGTAGCGTGTAGGGTGTAGAGTGTAGCGTGTAGCGTGTAGGGTGTCACTTTTTCCTCTGATGAAGACGCTTGAGTAGCGTCGATACGCGTGGGGTTCAGGGCTTCCTTTGTTTTTTTCCCAAGGGACAGGACTTGGGTAACTTATCTTTACAACTGCTATGGAATTACACCTATTTACTTCATGCATGGCCTGGCATTTTTCCAAGCCTTAGGACAATGGATCCTGATTCTTTGTATTTCCACAAGGCGTCTGTATGCATACATTTATCCAAATAACTAGGATTTTGTAGTACTGCAGCATATCTATTTCCCTGATTACCTTTCTATAGGGGTCTGCTTTCATTTGCTTACCAACTGTGCGCACGCATGCTGTGTTGAACAAAATAGGATCCATGATGTATTTCTTCCAGATACTAGGCTGGAGTATATGTTTCCTGTCATAGTACTCAGGGGGTCACAGTTGGCAGTAAACAATAGGCTTCTTATATGTAGATTTGACTAAGATTGGTGTACCCGCATACCTAGCAATTTTTTCTCTCTGGTTATTTCTCCTGTCTCACATATGCTGTAAAGTATTAGCTTCCTTCATTCCCTCGGGTAAAATTACTTATGGCCTATTCAGCCATACTAGTGTTTTAAATGTCTTTAAATGTATGTTTTGCCTGGTTCTGTTTGTGGATTACTATTTTTGTACAATAAAATTGACTATTTAACGTGGATCCCATTGGTTTGCATATCCTTTTCTTTTTGTGTTTAGTGTGTAGCGTGTAGCTTAACCCTACACGCTAAACGCTACACGCTACACTCTACACCCTACACGCTACACCCTACACTCTACACCGCACACTCTACACGCTACACTCTACACCCTACACCCTACACGCTACACGCTACACTCTACACCCTACACGCTACACGCTACACTCTACACTCTACACGCTACACGCTACACTCTACACCCTACACTCTACACGCTACACGCTACACGCTACACCCTACACTCTACACGCTACACGCTACACTCTACACGCTACACGCTACATGCTACACTCTACACTCTACACCCTACACCCTACACGCTACACGCTATACTCTACACCCTACACGCTACACTCTACACGCTACACGCTACACTCTACACTCTACACGCTACACGCTACACTCTACACCCTACACGCAACACGCTACACTCTATACCCTACATGCTACACTCTGCACGCTACACGCTACACTCTACACCCTACACGCTACACTCTACACCCTACACGCTACACGCTACACCCTACACGCTAAACGCTACAGCTTATACCCTACACTCTACACCGTACACCCTACACGCTACACTCTACACCCTACATGCTACACCCTACACCCTACACCCTACATGCTACACCCTACACTCTACACCCTACACCCTACACACTGCACGCTACACCCTACACCCTACACGCTACACTCTACACGCTACACGCTACACTCTACACCCTACACGCAACACCCTACACGCTACACTCTACTCGCTACACTCTACACCCTACACGCTACACTCTACACCCTACTCTCTACACGCTACACGCTACACTCTATACCCTACACTCTACACGCTACACCCTACACCCTACACTCTACATGCTACACCCTACACCCTACACTCTACATGCTACACTCAACACCCTACACGCTACACCCTACACCCTACACCCTACACGCTACACGCTACACTCAACACCCTACACGCTACACCCTACACCCTACACCCTACACGCTACACGCTACACTCTACACTCTACCCCCTACATGCTACACCCTACACTCTACACCCTACACGCAACACGCTACACTCTACACCCTACACGCTACACTCTGCATTCTACACGCTACACCCTACACACCCTGCACGCTACACTCTGCACGCTACACGCTACACTCTACACCATACACGCTACACCCTACACTCTACACCCTACACCCTACACGCTATACCCGACACCCTACACCCTACATGCTTCACCCTACACGCTACACTCTACACTCTACACCCTACACCCTACACGCTACATGCTACAACCTACACGCTACACTCTACACCCTACACTCTACACGCTACACACTACACGCTACACCCTACACGCTACACGCTACACCCTACACGCTACACGTTACACTCTACACCCTACACCCTACACGCTACACGCTACACCCTACACGCTACACGTTACACTCTACACCCTACACGCTACACTCTACACCCTGCACCCTACACGCTACACGCTACACCCTACATGCTACACGCTACACAATACACGCTACACGTTACACTCTACACCCTACACTCTACACCCTACACTCTACACGCTACACTCTACACCCTACACTCTACACGCTACACGCTACACCCTACACCCTACACGCTACAATCTACACCCTACACGCTACACGCTACACCCTACACTCTACACCCTACACCCTACACGCTACACACTATACTCTACACCCTACACGCTACACCCTACACGCAACACGCTACACTCTACACCCTACACGCTACACTCTGCACGCTACACGCTACACCCTACACCCTACACGCTACACTCTACACGCTACACTCTACACCATACACGCTACACCCTACACTCTACACCCTACACGCTATACCCGACACCCTACACCCTGCATGCTTCACACTACACGCTACACTCTACACTATACACCCTACACCCTACACACTACATGCTACACCCTACACGCTACACACTACACGCTACACCCTACACGCTACACACTACACGCTAAACATTACACCCTACACACTACACGTTACACTCTACACCCTACACTCTGCACTCTACACCCTACACCCTACACGCTACACGCTACAATCTACACCCTACACGCTACACGCTACACCCTACACCCTACACCCTACACGCTACAATCTACACGCTACACGCTACACCCTATACGCTAGACGCTACACTCTACACGCTACACGATACACGCTACACCCTACACACTACACCCTACACTCTACACCCTACACCCTGCACGCTACACGCTACACCCTACACGCTACACCCTACACTCTACACCCTACACCCTACACGCTACAAGCTACACCCTACACGCTACACGTTACACTCTACACCCTACACCCTACACTCTACACCCTACACCCTACTCTCTACACGCTATATTCTACACCCTACACGCTACACTCTACACCCTACACGCTACACTCTACACCCTAGACGCTACACTCTATACCCTACACTCTACACGCTACACCCTACACCCTACACTCTACATGCTACACCCTACACCCTACACCCTACACTCTACATGCTACACGCTACACGCTACATGCTACACGCTACACCCTACACGCTACACACTACACACTACACGCTACACCCTACACCCTACACGCTACACGCTACACTCTACACCCTACACGCTACACCCTACACCCTACACCCTACACGCTACATGCTACACGCTACACGCTACACCCTACATGCTACACCCTACACTCTACACCCTACACCCTACACACTACACGCTACTCGCTACACTCTACACCCTACACGCTACACGCTACACTCTACACCCTACAAGCTACACGTTACACCCTACACTCTACACCCTACACCGTACACGCTACACGCTACACTCTACACGCTACACCCTTCACTCTACACCCTACACCCTACATGCTACACTCTACACCCTACACGGTACACCCTACAGTCTACACGCTACATGCTACACTCTACGCTCTACACCCTACACCCTACACGCTACATGCTACACTCTACACCCTACACGCTACACTCTACACCCTACACGCTACATGCTACACTCTACACCATACACCCTACACGCTACATGCTACACGCTACACTCTACACCCTACACGCTACACGCTAGGGTGTAGAGTGTAATATGTAGCGTGTAGTTTGTAGCGTTTAGCTTGTAGGGTGTAGCGTGTAGCGTGTAGGGTGTAGAGTGTAGTGTGTAGCGTGTAGCATGTAGGGTGTAGGGTGTAGAGTGTAGAGTGTAGCGTGTAGGGTGTAGAGTGTAGGGTGTAGGATGTAGAGTGTAGGGTTTAGAGTGTAATGTGTAGCGTGTAGGGTGTAGCGTGTAGCATGTAGGGTGTAGGGTGTGGAGTGTAGGGTGTAGCGTGTAGGGTGTAGAGTGTAGCGTGTAGCGTGTAGAGTGTAGGGTGTAGCGTGTAGGGTGTAGAGTGTAGCGTGTAGGGTGTAGCGTGTAGCGTGCAGGGTGTAGAGTGTAGCGTATAGCGTGTAGGGTGTAGGGTGTAGAGTGTAGAGTGTAGCGTGCAGAGTGTAGCATGCAGGGTGTAGGGTGTAGCATGTAGAATGCAGAGTGTAGCGTGTAAGGTGTAGAGTGTAGCGTGTAGGGTGTAGAGTATAGCGTGTAGCGTGTAGGTTGTAGGGTGTAGAGTGTAGAGTGTAGCGTGTAGCATGCAGAGTGTAGCATGCAGGGTGGAGGGTGTAGCGTGTAGAATGCAGAGTGTAGCGTGTAGGGTGTAGAGTGTAGCGTGTTGCGTGTAGGGTGTAGAGTGTAGCGTGTAGCGTGTAGAGTGTAGCGTGTAGCGTGTAGCGTGTAGAGTGTAGCGTGTAGGGTGTATAGCGTGTAGCGTGTAGGGTGTAGGGTGTAGAGTGTAGAGTGTAGCGTGTAGCGTGTAGAGTGTAGCGTGTAGCGTGTAGCGTGTAGAGTGTAGGGTGTAGCGTGTAGGGTGTAGAGTGTCGGGTGTAGCGTGTAGGGTGTAGGGTGTAGAGTGTAGGGTGTAGCGTGTATGGTGTAGAGTGTAGCGTGTAGCGTGCAGAGTATAGCGTGTAGGGTGTAGCGTGTAGCGTGTAGAGTGTAGCGTGTAGGGTGTAGAGTGTAGCGTGTTGTGTGTAGGGTGTAGAGTGTAGCGTGTAGCGTGTAGAGTGTAGAGTGTAGCGTGTAGCGTGTAGCGTGTAGGGTGTAGGGTGAAGCGTGTAGGGTGTAGCATGTAGCGTGTAGCGTGTAGCATGTAGAGTAGGGTGTAGGGTGTAGAGTGTAGCGTGTAGCGTGTAGTGTGTAGCGTGTAGAGTGTAAAGTGTAGCGTGTAGTGTGTAGTGTGTAGCGTGTAGCGCGTAGCGTGTAGAGTGTAGGGTATAGAGTGTAGCGTGTAGAGAGTAGGGAGTAGAGTGTAGAGTGTAGCGTGTAGGGTGTAGAGTGTAGCGAGTAGCGTGTAGTGTGTAGGGTGTAGAGTGTAGGGTGTAGCATGTAGGGTGTAGAGTGTAGCGTGTAGGGTGTAGCGTGTAGCGTGCAGGGTGTAGAGTGTAGCGTATAGCGTGTAGGGTGTAGGGTGTAGCGTGTAGAGTGTAGTGTGTGGCGTGCAGGGCATAGGGTGTAGCGTGTAGGGTGTAGGGTGTAGTGTAGGGTGTAGCATGTAGGGTGTAGGGTGTAGCGTGTAGGGTGTAGAGTGTAGCATGTAGGGTGTACGGTGTAGAGTGTAGGGTATAAGCTGTAGCGTTTAGCGTGTAGAGTGTAGCGTGTAGCGTGTAGCGTGTAGGGTGTAGGGTGTAGAGTGTAGAGTGTAGCGTGTAGGGTGTAGAGTGTAGCGTGTAGAGAGTAGGGTGTAGGGTGTAGAGTGTAGGGTGTAGGGTGTAGAGTGTAACGTGTAGCGTGTAGGGTGTAGCGTGTAGGGTGTAGCGTGTAGGGTGTAGCGTGTAGTGTGTAGGGTGTAGAGTGTAGGGTGTAGCATGTAGGGTGTAGAGTGTAGCGTGTAGGGTGTAGCGTGTAGCGTGCAGGGTGTAGAGTGTAGCGTATAGCGTGTAGGGTGTAGGGTGTAGCGTGTAGAGTGTAGCGTGTAGCGTGTAGGGTGTAGGGTGTACAGTGTAGCGTGTAGAGTGTAGTGTGTAGCGTGTAGAGTGTAGTGTGTGGCGTGCAGGGCATAGGGTGTAGCGTGTAGGGTGTAGGGTGTAGTGTAGGGTGTAGCATGTAGGGTGTAGGGTGTAGCGTGTAGGGTGTAGAGTGTAGCATGTAGGGTGTACGGTGTAGAGTGTAGGGTATAAGCTGTAGCGTTTAGCGTGTAGAGTGTAGCGTGTAGCGTGTAGCGTGTAGGGTGTAGGGTGTAGAGTGTAGAGTGTAGCGTGTAGGGTGTAGAGTGTAGCGTGTAGAGAGTAGGGTGTAGGGTGTAGAGTGTAGGGTGTAGGGTGTAGAGTGTAACGTGTAGCGTGTAGGGTGTAGCGTGTAGGGTGTAGAGTGTAGGGTGTAGCGTGTAGGGTGTAGCGTGTAGCGTGTAGCGTGTAGGGTGTAGGGTGTAGAGTGTAGGGTGTAGCGTGTAGGGTGTAGCGTGTAGCGTGTAGCGTGTAGGGTGTAGGGTGTAGAGTGTAGGGTGTAGCGTGTAGGGTGTAGAGTGTAGCGTCTAGCGTGTAGCGTATAGTGTGCAGCGTATAGCGTGTAGATTGTAGCGTGTAGGGTGTAGGGTGTAGGGTGTAGCGTGTAGCGTGTAGATTGTAGCGTGTAGGGTGTAGGGTGTAGCGTGTAGCGTGTAGGGTGTAGGGTGTAGGGTGTACCGTGTAGGGTGTAGCGTGTAGCGTGTAGCGTGTAGAGTGTAGCATGTAGGGTGTAGCAAGTAGCGTGTATTGTGTAGGGTGTAGAGTGTAGCATGTAGCGTGTAGAGTGTAGGGTGTAGCGTGTAGGGTGTAGAGTGTAGCGTGTAGGGTGTAGAGTGTAGCGTGTAGCGTGTAGGGTGTCACTTTTTCCTCTGATGAAGACGCTTGAGTAGCGTCGATACGCGTGGGGTTCAGGGCTTCCTTTGTTTTTTTCCCAAGGGACAGGACTTGGGTAACTTATCTTTACAACTGCTATGGAATTACACCTATTTACTTCATGCATGGCCTGGCATTTTTCCAAGCCTTAGGACAATGGATCCTGGTTCTTTGTATTTCCACAAGGCGTCTGTATGCATACATTTATCCAAATAACTAGGATTTTGTAGTACTGCAGCATATCTATTTCCCTGATTACCTTTCTATAGGGGTCTGCTTTCATTTGCTTACCAACTGTGCGCACGCATGCTGTGTTGAACAAAATAGGATCCATGATGTATTTCTTCCAGATACTAGGCTGGAGTATATGTTTCCTGTCATAGTACTCAGGGGGTCACAGTTGGCAGTAAACAATAGGCTTCTTATATGTAGATTTGACTAAGATTGGTGTACCCGCATACCTAGCAATTTTTTCTCTCTGGTTATTTCTCCTGTCTCACATATGCTGTAAAGTATTAGCTTCCTTCATTCCCTCGGGTAAAATTACTTATGGCCTATTCAGCCATACTAGTGTTTTAAATGTCTTTAAATGTATGTTTTGCCTGGTTCTGTTTGTGGATTACTATTTTTGTACAATAAAATTGACTATTTAACGTGGATCCCATTGGTTTGCATATCCTTTTCTTTTTGTGTTTAGTGTGTAGCGTGTAGCTTAACCCTACACGCTAAACGCTACACGCTACACTCTACACCCTACACGCTACACCCTACACTCTACACCGCACACTCTACACGCTACACTCTACACCCTACACCCTACACGCTACACGCTACACTCTACACCCTACACGCTACACGCTACACTCTACACTCTACACGCTACACGCTACACTCTACACCCTACACTCTACACGCTACACGCTACACGCTACACCCTACACTCTACACGCTACACGCTACACTCTACACGCTACACGCTACATGCTACACTCTACACTCTACACCCTACACCCTACACGCTACACGCTATACTCTACACCCTACACGCTACACTCTACACGCTACATGCTACACTCTACACTCTACACGCTACACGCTACACTCTACACCCTACACGCAACACGCTACACTCTATACCCTACATGCTACACTCTGCACGCTACACGCTACACTCTACACCCTACACGTTACACTCTACACCCTACACGCTACACGCTACACCCTACACGCTAAACGCTACAGCTTATACCCTACACTCTACACCGTACACCCTACACGCTACACTCTACACCCTACATGCTACACCCTACACCCTACACCCTACATGCTACACCCTACACTCTACACCCTACACCCTACACACTACACGCTACACCCTACACCCTACACGCTACACTCTACACGCTACACGCTACACTCTACACCCTACACGCAACACCCTACACGCTACACTCTACTCGCTACACTCTACACCCTACACGCTACACTCTACACCCTACTCTCTACACGCTACACGCTACACTCTATACCCTACACTCTACACGCTACACCCTACACCCTACACTCTACATGCTACACCCTACACCCTACACTCTACATGCTACACTCAACACCCTACACGCTACACCCTACACCCTACACCCTACACGCTACACGCTACACTCAACACCCTGCACGCTACACCCTACACCCTACACCCTACACGCTACACGCTACACTCTACACTCTACCCCCTACATGCTACACCCTACACTCTACACCCTACACGCAACACGCTACACTCTACACCCTACACGCTACACTCTGCATTCTACACGCTACACCCTACACACCCTGCACGCTACACTCTGCACGCTACACGCTACACTCTACACCATACACGCTACACCCTACACTCTACACCCTACACCTTACACGCTATACCCGACACCCTACACCCTACATGCTTCACCCTACACGCTACACTCTACACTCTACACCCTACACCCTACACGCTACATGCTACAACCTACACGCTACACTCTACACCCTACACTCTACACGCTACACACTACACGCTACACCCTACACGCTACACGCTACACCCTACACGCTACACGTTATACTCTACACCCTACACCCTACACGCTACACGCTACACCCTACACGCTACACGTTACACTCTACACCCTACACGCTACACTCTACACCCTGCAACCTACACGCTACACGCTACACCCTACATGCTACACGCTACACAATACACGCTACACGTTACACTCTACACCCTACACTCTACACCCTACACTCTACACGCTACACTCTACACCCTACACTCTACACGCTACACGCTACACCCTACACCCTACACGCTACAATCTACACCCTACACGCTACACGCTACACCCTACAATCTACACCCTACACCCTACACGCTACACACTATACTCTACACCCTACACGCTACACCCTACACGCAACACGCTACACTCTACACCCTACACGCTACACTCTGCACGCTACACGCTACACCCTACACCCTACACGCTACACTCTACACGCTACACTCTACACCATACACGCTACACCCTACACTCTACACCCTACACGCTATACCCGACACCCTACACCCTGCATGCTTCACACTACACGCTACACTCTACACTATACACCCTACACCCTACACGCTACATGCTACACCCTACACGCTACACTCTACACCCTACACCCTACACGCTACACACTACACGCTAAACATTACACCCTACACACTACACGTTACACTCTACACCCTACACTCTGCACTCTACACCCTACACCCTACACGCTACACGCTACAATCTACACCCTACACGCTACACGCTACACCCTACACCCTACACCCTACACGCTACAATCTACACGCTACACGCTACACCCTATACGCTAGACGCTACACTCTACACGCTACACGATACACGCTACACCCTACACACTACACCCTACACTCTACACCCTACACCCTGCATGCTACACGCTACACCCTACACGCTACACCCTACACTCTACACCCTACACCCTACACGCTACACGCTACACCCTACACGCTACACGTTACACTCTACACCCTACACCCTACACTCTACACCCTACACCCTACTCTCTACACGCTATATTCTACACCCTACACGCTACACTCTACACCCTACACGCTACACTCTACACCCTAGACGCTACACTCTATACCCTACACTCTACACGCTACACCCTACACCCTACACTCTACATGCTACACCCTACACCCTACACCCTACACTCTACATGCTACACGCTACACGCTACATGCTACACGCTACACCCTACACGCTACACACTACACACTACACGCTACACCCTACACCCTACACCCTACACGCTACACGCTACACTCTACACCCTACACGCTACACCCTACACCCTACACCCTACACGCTACATGCTACACGCTACACGCTACACCCTACACGCTACACCCTACACTCTACACCCTACACCCTACACACTACACGCTACTCGCTACACTCTACACCCTACACGCTACACGCTACACTCTACACCCTACAAGCTACACGCTACACCCTACACTCTACACCCTACACCGTACACGCTACACGCTACACTCTACACGCTACACCCTTCACTCTACACCCTACACCCTACATGCCACACTCTACACCCTACACGGTACACCCTACAGTCTACACGCTACATGCTACACTCTACGCTCTACACCCTACACCCTACACGCTACATGCTACACTCTACACCCTACACGCTACACTCTACACCCTACACGCTACATGCTACACTCTACACCATACACCCTACACGCTACATGCTACACGCTACACTCTACACCCTACACGCTACACGCTAGGGTGTAGAGTGTAATATGTAGCGTGTAGTTTGTAGCGTTTAGCTTGTAGGGTGTAGCGTGTAGCGTGTAGGGTGTAGAGTGTAGTGTGTAGCGTGTAGCATGTAGGGTGTAGGGTGTGGAGTGTAGGGTGTAGCGTGTAGGGTGTAGAGTGTAGCGTGTAGCGTGTAGAGTGTAGGGTGTAGCGTGTAGGGTGTAGAGTGTAGCGTGTAGGGTGTAGCGTGTAGCGTGCAGGGTGTAGAGTGTAGCGTATAGCGTGTAGGGTGTAGGGTGTAGAGTGTAGAGTGTAGCGTGCAGAGTGTAGCATGCAGGGTGTAGGGTGTAGCGTGTAGAATGCAGAGTGTAGCGTGTAGGGTGTAGAGTGTAGCGTGTAGGGTGTAGAGTATAGCGTGTAGCGTGTAGGGTGTAGGGTGTAGAGTGTAGAGTGTAGCGTGTAGCATGCAGAGTGTAGCATGCAGGGTGGAGGGTGTAGCGTGTAGAATGCAGAGTGTAGCGTGTAGGGTGTAGAGTGTAGCGTGTTGCGTGTAGGGTGTAGAGTGTAGCGTGTAGCGTGTAGAGTGTAGCGTGTAGCGTTGTAGCGTGTAGAGTGTAGCGTGTAGGGTGTATAGCGTGTAGCGTGTAGGGTGTAGGGTGTAGAGTGTAGAGTGTAGCGTGTAGCGTGTAGCGTGTAGAGTGTAGCGTGTAGCGTGTAGCGTGTAGAGTGTAGGGTGTAGCGTGTAGGGTGTAGAGTGTCGGGTGTAGCGTGTAGGGTGTAGGGTGTAGAGTGTAGGGTGTAGCGTGTATGGTGTAGAGTGTAGCGTGTAGCGTGCAGAGTATAGCGTGTAGGGTGTAGCGTGTAGAGTGTAGCGTGTAGGGTGTAGAGTGTAGCGTCTTGCGTGTAGGGTGTAGAGTGTAGCGTGTAGCGTGTAGAGTGTAGAGTGTAGCATGTAGCGTGTAGAGTGTAGCGTGTAGGGTGTAGAGTATAGCGTGTAGCGTGTAGGGTGTACACCCGACACTCTACACCCTACACGCTACACCCTACACTCTACACGCTACACGCTACACGCTACACCCTACACGCTACATGCTACACTCTACACCCTACACGCTACACTCTACACCCTACACGCTACATGCTACACTCTACACCATACACCCTACACGCTACATGCTACACGCTACACTCTACACCCTACACGCTATACGCTAGGGTGTAGAGTGTAATATGTAGCGTGTAGTTTGTAGCGTTTAGCTTGTAGGGTGTAGCGTGTAGCGTGTAGGGTGTAGAGTGTAGTGTGTAGCGTGTAGCATGTAGGGTGTAGGGTGTAGAGTGTAGAGTGTAGCGTGTAGGGTGTAGAGTGTAGGGTGTAGGATGTAGAGTGTAGGGTTTAGAGTGTAATGTGTAGCGTGTAGGGTGTAGCGTGTAGCATGTAGGGTGTAGGGTGTGGAGTGTAGGGTGTAGCGTGTAGGGTGTAGAGTGTAGCGTGTAGCGTGTAGAGTGTAGGGTGTAGCGTGTAGGGTGTAGAGTGTAGCGTGTAGGGTGTAGCGTGTAGCGTGCAGGGTGTAGAGTGTAGCGTATAGCGTGTAGGGTGTAGGGTGTAGAGTGTAGAGTGTAGCGTGTAGCGTGCAGAGTGTAGCATGCAGGGTGTAGGGTGTAGCGTGTAGAATGCAGAGTGTAGCGTGTAGGGTGTAGAGTGTAGCGTGTAGGGTGTAGAGTATAGCGTGTAGCGTGTAGGGTGTAGGGTGTAGAGTGTAGAGTGTAGCGTGTAGCATGCAGAGTGTAGCATGCAGGGTGTAGGGTGTAGCGTGTAGAATGCAGAGTGTAGCGTGTAGGGTGTAGAGTGTAGCGTGTTGCGTGTATGGTGTAGAGTGTAGCGTGTAGCGTGTAGAGTGTAGCGTGTAGCGTGTAGCGTGTAGAGTGTAGCGTGTAGGGTGTATAGCGTGTAGCGTGTAGGGTGTAGGGTGTAGAGTGTAGGGTGTAGCGTGTAGGGTGTAGAGTGTAGGGTGTAGCGAGTAGGGTGTAGCGTGTAGCGTGTAGCGTGTAGGGTGTAGGGTGTAGGGTGTAGCGTGTAGGGTGTAGAGTGTAGCGTGTAGGGTGTAGGCTGTAGGGTGTAGCGTGTAGTGTGTAGAGTGTAGCGTGTAGCGTGTAGAGTGTAGCGTGTAGCGTGTAGAGTGTAGGGTGTAGCGTGTAGGGTGTAGAGTGTAGGGTGTAGCGAGTAGGGTGTAGCGTGTAGCGTGTAGCGTGTAGGGTGTAGGGTGTAGGGTGTAGCGTGTAGGGTGTAGAGTGTAGCGTGTAGGGTGTAGGCTGTAGGGTGTAGCGTGTAGTGTGTAGAGTGTAGCGTGTAGCGTGTAGGGTGTAGCGTGTAGCATGTATCGTGTAGCGTGTAGCATGTAGAGTGTAGGGTGTAGGCTGTAGGGTGTAGCATGTAGAGTGTAGGGTGTAGGCTGTAGCGTGTAGAGTGTAGGGTATAGAGTGTAGCGTGTAGAGAGTAGGGTGTAGAGTGTAGAGTGTAGCGTGTAGGGTGTAGAGTGTAGCGTGTAGAGCGTATTGTGTAGAATGTAGAGTGTAGCATGTAGCGTGTAGAGTGTCGGGTGTAGAGTGTAGCGTGTAGAGTGTAGCGTGTAGGGTGTAGCGTGTCGGGTGTAGGGTGTAGGGTGTAGCGTGTAGTTTGTAGGGTGTAGGGTGTAGGGTGTTGCGTGTAGGGTGTAGAGTGTAGCGTGTAGCGTGTAGAGTGTAGCGTGTAGGGTGTAGGGTGTAGCGTGTAGTGTGTAGGGTGTAGGTTGTAGAGTGTAGGGTGTAGCATGTAGGGTGTAGGGTGTAGGGTGTAGCATGTAGGGTGTAGAGTGTAGCGTGTAGGGTGTACGGTGTAGAGTGTAGGGTATAAGCTGTAGCGTTTAGCGTGTAGGGTGTAGCGTGTAGCGTGTAGGGTGTAGAGTGTAGCGTGTAGGGTGTAGAGTATAGCATGTAGAGAGTAGGGTGTAGGGTGTAGGGTGTAGAGTGTAACGTGTAGCGTGTAGGGTGTAGGGTGTGGAGTGTAGGGTGTAGCGTGTAGGGTGTAGAGTGTAGCGTGTAGCGTGTAGAGTGTAGGGTGTAGCGTGTAGGGTGTAGAGTGTAGCGTGTAGGGTGTAGCGTGTAGCGTGCAGGGTGTAGAGTGTAGCGTATAGCGTGTAGGGTGTAGGGTGTAGAGTGTAGAGTGTAGCGTGTAGCGTGCAGAGTGTAGCATGCAGGGTGTAGGGTGTAGCGTGTAGAATGCAGAGTGTAGCGTGTAGGGTGTAGAGTGTAGCGTGTAGGGTGTAGAGTATAGCGTGTAGCGTGTAGGGTGTAGGGTGTAGAGTGTAGAGTGTAGCGTGTAGCATGCAGAGTGTAGCATGCAGGGTGTAGGGTGTAGCGTGTAGAATGCAGAGTGTAGCGTGTAGGGTGTAGAGTGTAGCGTGTTGCGTGTATGGTGTAGAGTGTAGCGTGTAGCGTGTAGAGTGTAGCGTGTAGCGTGTAGCGTGTAGAGTGTAGCGTGTAGGGTGTATAGCGTGTAGCGTGTAGGGTGTAGGGTGTAGAGTGTAGGGTGTAGCGTGTAGGGTGTAGAGTGTAGGGTGTAGCGAGTAGGGTGTAGCGTGTAGCGTGTAGCGTGTAGGGTGTAGGGTGTAGGGTGTAGCGTGTAGGGTGTAGAGTGTAGCGTGTAGGGTGTAGGCTGTAGGGTGTAGCGTGTAGTGTGTAGAGTGTAGCGTGTAGCGTGTAGAGTGTAGCGTGTAGCGTGTAGAGTGTAGGGTGTAGCGTGTAGGGTGTAGAGTGTAGGGTGTAGCGAGTAGGGTGTAGCGTGTAGCGTGTAGCGTGTAGGGTGTAGGGTGTAGGGTGTAGCGTGTAGGGTGTAGAGTGTAGCGTGTAGGGTGTAGGCTGTAGGGTGTAGCGTGTAGTGTGTAGAGTGTAGCGTGTAGCGTGTAGGGTGTAGCGTGTAGCATGTATCGTGTAGCGTGTAGCATGTAGAGTGTAGGGTGTAGGCTGTAGGGTGTAGCATGTAGAGTGTAGGGTGTAGGCTGTAGCGTGTAGAGTGTAGGGTATAGAGTGTAGCGTGTAGAGAGTAGGGTGTAGAGTGTAGAGTGTAGCGTGTAGGGTGTAGAGTGTAGCGTGTAGAGCGTATTGTGTAGAATGTAGAGTGTAGCATGTAGCGTGTAGAGTGTAGGGTGTAGAGTGTAGCGTGTAGAGTGTAGCGTGTAGGGTGTAGCGTGTCGGGTGTAGGGTGTAGGGTGTAGCGTGTAGTTTGTAGGGTGTAGGGTGTAGGGTGTTGCGTGTAGGGTGTAGAGTGTAGCGTGTAGCGTGTAGAGTGTAGCGTGTAGGGTGTAGGGTGTAGCGTGTAGTGTGTAGGGTGTAGGTTGTAGAGTGTAGGGTGTAGCATGTAGGGTGTAGGGTGTAGGGTGTAGCATGTAGGGTGTAGAGTGTAGCGTGTAGGGTGTACGGTGTAGAGTGTAGGGTATAAGCTGTAGCGTTTAGCGTGTAGGGTGTAGCGTGTAGCGTGTAGGGTGTAGAGTGTAGCGTGTAGGGTGTAGAGTATAGCATGTAGAGAGTAGGGTGTAGGGTGTAGGGTGTAGAGTGTAACGTGTAGCGTGTAGGGTGTAGCGTGTAGCGTGTAGGGTGTAGAGTGTAGGGTGAAGGGTGTAGCGTGTAGCGTGTAGCGTGTAGGGTGTAGGGTGTAGATTGTAGCGTGTAGGGTGTAGCATGTAGCGTGTAGGGTGTAGGGTGTAGAGTGTAGAGTGTAGCGTGTAGGGTGAAGCATGTAGGGTGTAGGGTGTCGGGTGTAGCGTGTAGGGTATAGGGTGTAGAGCGTAGGGTGTAGCGTGTATGGTGTAGAGTGTAGCGTGTAGCGTGCAGAGTATAGCGTGTAGGGTGTAGCGTGTAGCGTGCAGAGTGTAGCGTGTAGGGTGTAGAGTGTAGCGTGTTGCGTGTAGGGTGTAGAGTGTAGCGTGTAGCGTGTAGAGTGTAGAGTGTAGCATGTAGCGTGTAGAGTGTAGCGTGTAGGGTGTAGAGTATAGCGTGTAGCGTGTAGGGTGTAGGGTGTAGAGTGTAGAGTGTAGCATGTAGCGTGTAGCGTGTAGAGTGTAGCGTGTAGCGTGTAGAGTGTAGGGTGTAGCGTGTAGCGTGTAGCGTGTAGAGTGTAGGGTGTAGCGTGTAGCGTGTAGGGTGTAGGGTGTAGAGTGTAGCGTGTAGCGTGTAGAGTGTACGGTGTAGAGTGTAGGGTGTAGCGTGTAGGGTGTAGAGTGTAGTGTGTAGCGTGTAGCGTGTAGGGTTAAGTTACACGCTACACACTAAACACAAAAAGAAAAGGATATGCAAACCAATGGGATCCACGTTAAATAGTCAATTTTATTGTACAAAAATAGTAATCCACAAACAGAACCAGGCAAATCATACATTTAAAAACATTTAAAACACTAGTATGGCTGAATAGGCCATAAGTAATTTTACCCGAGGGAATGAAGGAAGCTAATACTTTACAGCATATGTGAGACAGGAGAAATAACCAGAGAGAAAAAATTGCTAGGTATGCGGGTACACCAATCTTGGTCAAATCTACATATAAGAAGCCTATTGTTTACTGCCAACTGTGACCCCCTGAGTACTATGACAGGAAACATATACTCCAGCCTAGTATCTGGAAGAAATACATCATGGATCCTATTTTGTTCAACACAGCATGCGTGCGCACAGTTGGTAAGCAAATGAAAGCAGACCCCTATAGAAAGGTAATCAGGGAAATAGATATGCTGCAGTACTACAAAATCCTAGTTATTTGGATAAATGTATGCATACAGACGCCTTGTGGAAATAGAAAGAATCAGGATCCATTGTCCTAAGGCTTGGAAAAATGCCAGGCCATGCATGAAGTAAATAGGTGTAATTCCATAGCAGTCCTGTCCCTCGGGAAAAAAACAAAGGAAGCCCTGAACCCCACGCGTATCGACGCTACTCAAGCGTCTTCATCAGAGGAAAAAGTGACACCCTACACGTTACACTCTACACCCTACACAATACACGCTGCTTGCTACACCCTACATGCTACACTCTACACGCTACACGCTAAACCCTACACGGTACACCCTACACCCTACACCCTACACGCTACACGCTACACCCTACACCCTACACCCTACACGCTACAATCTACACGCTACACGCTACACACTATACGCTACACGCTACACGCTACACTCTACACCCTACACGCTACACTCTACACCCTACACGCTACACCCTACACTCTACACGCTACATGCTACACTCTACACCCTACACAATACACGCTACTTGCTACACCCTACATGCTACACTCTACACGCTACACGCTACACGCTACACCCTACACGGTACACCCTACACCCTACACGCTACAATCTACACGCTACACGCTACACACTATACGCTACACGCTAGACGCTACACTCTACACGCTACACGATACACGCTACACCCTACACGCTACACCCTACACTCTACACCCTACAACCTACTCGCTACACGCTACACGCTACACGCTACACCCTACACGCTACACCCTACACTCTACACCCTACACCCTACACGCTACACGCTACACGCTACACCCTACACGCTACACCCTACACTCTACACCCTACACGCTACACCCTACACGCTACACGTTACACTCTACACCCTACACCCTACACTCTACACCCTACACCCTACTCTCTACACTCTACACTCTACACCCTACACGCTACACTCTACACCCTACACCCTACACGCTGCACGCTACACTCTACACGCTAAACGCTACAGCTTATACCCTACACTCTACACCGTACACCCTACATGCTACACTCTACACCCTACACGCTACACCCTACACCCTACACCCTACATGCTACACCCTACACTCTACACCCTACACCCTACACGCTACACCCTACGCCCTGCACGCCACACACTACACTCTACACGCTACACCCTACACCCTACACTGTACACCCTACACCCTACACGCTACACGCTACACTCTACACGCTACACCCTACACTCTACACCCTACACCCTACACTCTACACCCTACACGCTACATGCTACACTCTACACCCTAGACGCTACACTCTATACCCTACACTCTACACGCTACACCCTACACCCTACACTCTACATGCTACACCCTACACCCTACACTCTACACTCTACATGCTACACGCTACACGCTACATGCTACACGCTACACCCTACACGCTACACGCTACACACTACACGCTACACCCTACACCCTACACCCTACACGCTACACGCTACACTCTACACCCTACACGCTACACCCTACACCCTACACCCTACACGATACACGCTACACTCTACACCCTACACGCTACACCCTACACTCTACACCCTACACGCTACACCCTACACTCTACACCCTACACGCTATACGCTACACTCTACACCCTGCACGCTACACGCTACACCCTACACGCTACACTCTACACCCTACACGCTACACCCTACACTCTACACCCTACACCCTACACGCTACACGCTACACTCTACACCCTACACGCTACACCCTACACTCCACACCCTACACCCTACATGCTACACGCTACACCCTACACGCTACACATTACACTCTAAACCCTACACTCTACATCCTACACCCTACACTCTACACCCTACACGCTACACTCTACACCCTACACCCTACATGCTACACGCTACACGCTACACTCTGCAGAGTGTAGCGTGTAGGGTGTAGAGTGTAGCGTGTTGCGTGTAGGGTGTAGAGTGTAGCGTGTAGCGTGTAGAGTGTAGCGTGTAGCGTGTAGCGTGTAGAGTGTAGCGTGTAGGGTGTATAGCGTGTAGCGTGTAGGGTGTAGGGTGTAGAGTGTAGAGTGTAGCGTGTAGCGTGTAGAGTGTAGCGTGTAGCGTGTAGCGTGTAGAGTGTAGGGTGTAGCGTGTAGGGTGTAGAGTGTCGGGTGTAGCGTGTAGGGTGTAGGGTGTAGGGTGTAGCGTGTATGGTGTAGAGTGTAGCGTGTAGGGTGCAGAGTATAGCGTGTAGGGTGTAGCGTGTAGCGTGTAGAGTGTAGCGTGTAGGGTGTAGAGTGTAGCGTGTTGCGTGTAGGGTGTAGAGTGTAGCGTGTAGCGTGTAGAGTGTAGAGTGTAGCATGTAGCGTGTAGAGTGTAGCGTGTAGGGTGTAGAGTATAGCGTGTAGCGTGTAGGGTGTACACCCGACACTCTACACCCTACACGCTACACCCTACACTCTACACGCTACACGCTACACGCTACACCCTACACGCTACATGCTACACTCTACACCCTACACGCTACACTCTACACCCTACACGCTACATGCTACACTCTACACCATACACCCTACACGCTACATGCTACACGCTACACTCTACACCCTACACGCTATACGCTAGGGTGTAGAGTGTAATATGTAGCGTGTAGTTTGTAGCGTTTAGCTTGTAGGGTGTAGCGTGTAGCGTGTAGGGTGTAGAGTGTAGTGTGTAGCGTGTAGCATGTAGGGTGTAGGGTGTAGAGTGTAGAGTGTAGCGTGTAGGGTGTAGAGTGTAGGGTGTAGGATGTAGAGTGTAGGGTTTAGAGTGTAATGTGTAGCGTGTAGGGTGTAGCGTGTAGCATGTAGGGTGTAGGGTGTGGAGTGTAGGGTGTAGCGTGTAGGGTGTAGAGTGTAGCGTGTAGCGTGTAGAGTGTAGGGTGTAGCGTGTAGGGTGTAGAGTGTAGCGTGTAGGGTGTAGCGTGTAGCGTGCAGGGTGTAGAGTGTAGCGTATAGCGTGTAGGGTGTAGGGTGTAGAGTGTAGATTGTAGCGTGTAGCGTGCAGAGTGTAGCATGCAGGGTGTAGGGTGTAGCGTGTAGAATGCAGAGTGTAGCGTGTAGGGTGTAGAGTGTAGTGTGTAGGGTGTAGAGTATAGCGTGTAGCGTGTAGGGTGTAGGGTGTAGAGTGTAGAGTGTAGCGTGTAGCATGCAGAGTGTAGCATGCAGGGTGTAGGGTGTAGCGTGTAGAATGCAGAGTGTAGCGTGTAGGGTGTAGAGTGTAGCGTGTTGCGTGTATGGTGTAGAGTGTAGCGTGTAGCATGTAGAGTGTAGCGTGTAGCGTGTAGCGTGTAGAGTGTAGCGTGTAGGGTGTATAGCGTGTAGCGTGTAGGGTGTAGGGTGTAGAGTGTAGAGTGTAGCGTGTAGCGTGTAGAGTGTAGCGTGTAGCGTGTAGAGTGTAGGGTGTAGCGTGTAGGGTGTAGAGTGTAGGGTGTAGCGAGTAGGGTGTAGCGTGTAGCGTGTAGCGTGTAGGGTGTAGGGTGTAGGGTGTAGCGTGTAGGGTGTAGAGTGTAGCGTGTAGGGTGTAGGCTGTAGGGTGTAGCGTGTAGTGTGTAGAGTGTAGCGTGTAGCGTGTAGGGTGTAGCGTGTAGCATGTATCGTGTAGCGTGTAGCATGTAGAGTGTAGGGTGTAGGCTGTAGGGTGTAGCATGTAGAGTGTAGGGTGTAGGCTGTAGCGTGTAGAGTGTAGGGTATAGAGTGTAGCGTGTAGAGAGTAGGGTGTAGAGTGTAGAGTGTAGCGTGTAGGGTGTAGAGTGTAGCGTGTAGAGCGTATTGTGTAGAATGTAGAGTGTAGCTTGTAGCGTGTAGAGTGTAGGGTGTAGAGTGTAGCGTGTAGAGTGTAGCGTGTAGGGTGTAGCGTGTCGGGTGTAGGGTGTAGGGTGTAGCGTGTAGTTTGTAGGGTGTAGGGTGTAGGGTGTTGCGTGTAGGGTGTAGAGTGTAGCGTGTAGCGTGTAGAGTGTAGCGTGTAGGGTGTAGGGTGTAGCGTGTAGTGTGTAGGGTGTAGGTTGTAGAGTGTAGGGTGTAGCATGTAGGGTGTAGGGTGTAGGGTGTAGCATGTAGGGTGTAGAGTGTAGCGTGTAGGGTGTACGGTGTAGAGTGTAGGGTATAAGCTGTAGCGTTTAGCGTGTAGGGTGTAGCGTGTAGCGTGTAGGGTGTAGAGTGTAGCGTGTAGGGTGTAGAGTATAGCATGTAGAGAGTAGGGTGTAGGGTGTAAGGTGTAGAGTGTAACGTGTAGCGTGTAGGGTGTAGCGTGTAGCGTGTAGGGTGTAGAGTGTAGGGTGAAGGGTGTAGCGTGTAGCGTGTAGCGTGTAGGGTGTAGGGTGTAGATTGTAGCGTGTAGGGTGTAGCATGTAGCGTGTAGGGTGTAGGGTGTAGAGTGTAGAGTGTAGCGTGTAGGGTGAAGCATGTAGGGTGTAGGGTGTCGGGTGTAGCGTGTAGGGTATAGGGTGTAGAGCGTAGGGTGTAGCGTGTATGGTGTAGAGTGTAGCGTGTAGCGTGCAGAGTATAGCGTGTAGGGTGTAGCGTGTAGCGTGCAGAGTGTAGCGTGTAGGGTGTAGAGTGTAGCGTGTTGCGTGTAGGGTGTAGAGTGTAGCGTGTAGCGTGTAGAGTGTAGAGTGTAGCATGTAGCGTGTAGAGTGTAGCGTGTAGGGTGTAGAGTATAGCGTGTAGCGTGTAAGGTGTAGGGTGTAGAGTGTAGAGTGTAGCATGTAGCGTGTAGCGTGTAGAGTGTAGCGTGTAGCGTGTAGAGTGTAGGGTGTAGCGTGTAGCGTGTAGCGTGTAGAGTGTAGGGTGTAGCGTGTAGCGTGTAGGGTGTAGGGTGTAGAGTGTAGCGTGTAGCGTGTAGAGTGTACGGTGTAGAGTGTAGGGTGTAGCGTGTAGGGTGTAGAGTGTAGCGTGTAGCGTGTAGCGTGTAGGGTTAAGTTACACGCTACACACTAAACACAAAAAGAAAAGGATATGCAAACCAATGGGATCCACGTTAAATAGTCAATTTTATTGTACAAAAATAGTAATCCACAAACAGAACCAGGCAAATCATACATTTAAAAACATTTAAAACACTAGTATGGCTGAATAGGCCATAAGTAATTTTACCCGAGGGAATGAAGGAAGCTAATACTTTACAGCATATGTGAGACAGGAGAAATAACCAGAGAGAAAAAATTGCTAGGTATGCGGGTACACCAATCTTGGTCAAATCTACATATAAGAAGCCTATTGTTTACTGCCAACTGTGACCCCCTGAGTACTATGACAGGAAACATATACTCCAGCCTAGTATCTGGAAGAAATACATCATGGATCCTATTTTGTTCAACACAGCATGCGTGCGCACAGTTGGTAAGCAAATGAAAGCAGACCCCTATAGAAAGGTAATCAGGGAAATAGATATGCTGCAGTACTACAAAATCCTAGTTATTTGGATAAATGTATGCATACAGACGCCTTGTGGAAATAGAAAGAATCAGGATCCATTGTCCTAAGGCTTGGAAAAATGCCAGGCCATGCATGAAGTAAATAGGTGTAATTCCATAGCAGTCCTGTCCCTCGGGAAAAAAACAAAGGAAGCCCTGAACCCCACGCGTATCGACGCTACTCAAGCGTCTTCATCAGAGGAAAAAGTGACACCCTACACGCTACACTCTACACCCTACACAATACACGCTGCTTGCTACACCCTACATGCTACACTCTACACGCTACACGCTAAACCCTACACGGTACACCCTACACCCTACACCCTACACGCTACACGCTACA
Source organism: Ranitomeya variabilis (assembly GCF_051348905.1). Taxonomy (NCBI): domain Eukaryota; kingdom Metazoa; phylum Chordata; class Amphibia; order Anura; family Dendrobatidae; genus Ranitomeya; species Ranitomeya variabilis. Next base: position 18,022 of record NW_027507961.1, on the reverse strand, counting down.
CCCTACACCCTACACCCTACACGCTACAATCTACACGCTACACTATACGCTACACGCTACACGCTACACTCTACACCCTACACGCTACACTCTACACCCTACACGCTACACCCTACACTCTACACGCTACATGCTACACTCTACACCCTACACAATACACGCTACTTGCTACACCCTACATGCTACACTCTACACGCTACACGCTACACGCTACACCCTACACGGTACACCCTACACCCTACACCCTACACGCTACAATCTACACGCTACACGCTACACACTATACGCTACACGCTAGACGCTACACTCTACACGCTACACGATACACGCTACACCCTACACTCTACACCCTACACGCTACACGCTACACCCTACTAGCTAAACGCTACAAACTACACGCTACATATTACACTCTACACCCTAGCGTGTAGCGTGTAGGGTGTAGAGTGTAGCGTGTAGGGTGTAGAGTGTAGCGAGTAGGGTGTAGAGTGTAGCATGTAGCGTGTAGGGTGTAGGGTGTAGAGTGTAGAGTGTAGCATGTAGCGTGTAGATTGTAGGGTGTACCGTGTAGGGTGTAGAGTGTAGCATGTAGGGTGTAGGGTGTAGAGTGAAGGGTGTAGCGTGTAGAGTGTAGCGTGTAGCGTGTACGGTGTAGGGTGTAGAGTGTAGGGTGTAGCGTGTAGCGTGTAGCTTGTAGGGTGTAGAGTGTAGCGTGTAGCGTATAGGCTGTAGCGTGTAGGGTGTAGCATGTATCATGTAGGGTGTAGGGTGTAGAGTGTAGCATGTAGCGTGTAGCGTGTGTAGGGTGTAGGGTGTAGCGTGTAGGGTGTAGAGTGCAGCGTGTAGGGTGTAGAGTGTAGCGTGTAGCGTGTGTAGGGTGTAGGGTGTAGAGTGTAGCGTGTAGCATGTAGGGTGTAGGGTGTAGAGTGTAGCGTGTAGGGTGTAGCGTGTAGGGTTTAGGGTGTAGGGTGTAGAGTGTAGGGTGTTGCGTGTAGGGTGTGGAGTGTAGCGTGTAGGGTGTAGCGTGTAGAGTGTAGCGTGTAGCGTGTAGGGTGGAGAGTGTAGAGTGTAGGGTGTAGCGTGTAGGGTGTAGAGTGTAGCGTGTAGCGTGCAGGGTGTAGAGTGTAGCGTATAGCGTGTAGGGTGTAGGATGTAGAGTGTAGCGTGTAGGGTGTAGAGTGTAGCGTGTAGGGTGAAGCATGTAGGGTGTAGGGTGTCGGGTATAGCGTGTAGGGTGTAGGGTGTAGAGTGTAGGGTGTAGCGTGTATGGTGTAGAGTGTAGCGTGTAGCGTGTAGAGTGTAGCGTGTAGGGTGTAGCGTGTAGCGTGTTGCGTGTAGGGTGTAGAGTGTAGCGTGTAGCGTGTAGAGTGTAGAGTGTAGCGTGTAGCGTGTAGAGTGTAGCGGGTAGGGTGTAGAGTGTAGCATGTAGCGTGTAGGGTGTAGGGTGTAGAGTGTAGAGTGTAGCGTGTAGGGTGAAGCATGTAGGGTGTAGGGTGTCGGGTATAGCGTGTAGGGTGTAGGGTGTAGAGTGTAGGGTGTAGCGTGTATGGTGTAGAGTGTAGCGTGTAGCGTGTAAAGTGTAGCGTGTAGGGTGTAGGGTGTAGAGTGTAGGGTGTAGCGTGTAGGGTGTAGAGTGTAGCGTGTAGGGTGTAGGGTGTAGAGTGTAGCGTGTAGGGTGTAGCGTGTAGCATGTAGCGTGTAGCGTGTAGCATGTAGAGTGTAGCGTGTAGGGTGTAGAGTGTAGCGTGTAGGGTGTAGCGTGTAGCGTGTAGCGTGCAGGGTGTAGAGTGTAGCGTATAGCGTGTAGGGTGTAGAGTGTAGGGTGTAGCATGTAGCGTGTAGAGTGTAGCGTGTAGGGTGTAGGGTGTACAGTGTAGGGTGTAGCGTGTAGCATGTAGGGTGTAGGGTGTAGCGTGTAGCGTGTACCGTGTAGCGTATAGAGTGCAGCGTGTAGGGTGTAGAGTGTAGCGTGTAGTGTGTAGCGTGTAGGGTGTAGGGTGTAGCGTGTAGGGTGTAGAGTGTAGCGTGTAGGGTGTAGAGTGTAACATGTAGCGTGTAGGGTGTAGGGCGTAGCGTGTAGCGTGTACCGTGTAGCGTGTAGAGTGTAGTGTGTAGGGTGTAGAGTGTAGCGTGTAGGGTGTAGAGTGTAGCGTGTAGCGTGTAGCGTGTAGCGTGTAGCGTGTAGAGTGTAGCGTGTAGGGTGTAGCGTGTAGAGTGTAGTGTGTGGCGTGCAGGGCGTAGGGTGTAGCGTGTAGCGTGTAGGGTGTAGGGTGTAGAGTGTAGGGTGTAGCATGTAGGGTGTAGGGTGTAGGGAATAGCGTGTAGGGTGTAGAGTGTAGCGTGTAGGGTGTACGGTGTAGAGTGTAGGGTATAAGCTGTAGCGTTTAGCGTGTAGAGTGTAGCGTGTAGCGTGTAGCGTGTAGGGTGTAGAGTGTAGAGTGTAGCGTGTAGCGTGTAGCGTGTAGGGTGTAGGATGTAGCGTGTAGAGTGTAGCATGTAGCGTGTAGCGTGTAGCATGTAGAGTAGGGTGTAGGGTGTAGCGTGTAGAGTGTAGTGTGTAGAGTGTAGAGTGTAGCGTGTAGAGTGTAAAGTGTAGCGTGTAGGGTGTAGCGTGTAGTGTGTAGCATGTAGCGCGTAGCGTGTAGAGTGTAGGGTATAGAGTGTAGCGTGTAGAGAGTAGGGAGCAGAGTGTAGTGTGTAGCATGTAGGGTGTAGGGTGTACAGTGTAGGGTGTAGGGTGTAGCGTGTAGAGTGTAGGGAGTAGGGTGTAGGGTGTAGCGTGTAGGGTGTAGCGTGTATCATGTACCGTGTAGCGTGTAGCATGTAGAGTAGGGTGTAGGGTGTAGAGTGTAGCATGTAGGGTGTAGAGTGTAGGGTGTAGCATGTAGGGTGTAGGGTGTACAGTGTAGGGTGTAGGGTGTAGCATGTAGCGTGTAGAGTGTAGGGAGTAGGGTGTAGGGTGTAGCGTGTAGGGTGTAGAGTGTGGCTTGTAGCGTGTAGCGTGTAGGGTGTAGCGTGTAGCGTGTAGGGTGTAGCGTGTATCATGTACCGTGTAGCGAGTAGCATGTAGAGTAGGGTGTAGGGTGTAGAGTGTAGCATGTAGGGTGTAGGGTGAAGAGTGTAGGGTGTAGCATGTAGGGTGTAGGGTGTAGCGTGTAGGGTGTAGAGTGTAGCGTGTAGGGTGTACGGTGTAGAGTGTAGGGTATAAGCTGTAGCGTTTAGCGTGTAGAGTGTAGCGTGTAGCGTGTAGGGTGTAGAGTGTAGGGTGTAGAGTGTAGCGTGTAGCGTGTAGCGTGTAGGGTGTAGGGTGAAGCGTGTAGGGTGTAGCATGTAGCGTGTAGCGTGTAGCATGTAGAGTAGGGTGTAGGGTGTAGAGTGTAGCGTGTAGCGTGTAGTGTGTAGCGTGTAGAGTGTAAAGTGTAGCGTGTAGTGTGTAGTGTGTAGCGTGTAGCGCGTAGCGTGTAGAGTGTAGGGTATAGAGTGTAGCGTGTAGAGAGTAGGGAGTAGAGTGTAGAGTGTAGCGTGTAGGGTGTAGAGTGTAGCAAGTAGCGTGTAGTGTGTAGGGTGTAGAGTGTAGGGTGTAGCATGTAGGGTGTAGAGTGTAGCGTGTAGGGTGTAGCGTGTAGCGTGCAGGGTGTAGAGTGTAGCGTATAGCGTGTAGGGTGTAGGGTGTAGCGTGTAGAGTGTAGCGTGTAGCGTGTAGGGTGTAGGGTGTACAGTGTAGCGTGTAGAGTGTAGTGTGTAGCGTGTAGAGTGTAGTGTGTGGCGTGCAGGGCATAGGGTGTAGCGTGTAGGGTGTAGGGTGTAGTGTAGGGTGTAGCATGTAGGGTGTAGGGTGTAGCGTGTAGGGTGTAGAGTGTAGCATGTAGGGTGTATGGTGTAGAGTGTAGGGTATAAGCTGTAGCGTTTAGCGTGTAGAGTGTAGCGTGTAGCGTGTAGCGTGTAGGGTGTAGGGTGTAGAGTGTAGAGTGTAGCGTGTAGGGTGTAGAGTGTAGCGTGTAGAGAGTAGGGTGTAGGGTGTAGAGTGTAGGGTGTAGGGTGTAGAGTGTAACGTGTAGCGTGTAGGGTGTAGCGTGTAGGGTGTAGAGTGTCGGGTGTAGCGTGTAGGGTGTAGGGTGTAGAGTGTAGGGTGTAGCGTGTATGGTGTAGAGTGTAGCGTGTAGCGTGCAGAGTATAGCGTGTAGGGTGTAGCGTGTAGCGTGTAGAGTGTAGCGTGTAGGGTGTAGAGTGTAGCGTGTTGCGTGTAGGGTGTAGAGTGTAGCGTGTAGAGTGTAGAGTGTAGCATGTAGCGTGTAGAGTGTAGCGTGTAGGGTGTAGAGTATAGCGTGTAGCGTGTAGGGTGTAGGGTGTAGAGTGTAGAGTGTAGCATGTAGCGTGTAGCGTGTAGAGTGTAGCGTGTAGCGTGTAGAGTGTAGGGTGTAGCGTGTAGCGTGTAGCGTGTAGAGTGTAGGGTGTAGAGTGTAGCGTGTAGCGTGTAGGGTGTAGGGTGTAGAGTGTAGCGTGTAGCGTGTAGAGTGTACGGTGTAGAGTGTAGGGTGTAGCGTGTAGGGTGTACACCCGACACTCTACACCCTACACGCTACACCCTACACTCTACACGCTACACGCTACACCCTACACGCTACATGCTACACTCTACACCCTACACGCTACACTCTACACCCTACACGCTACATGCTACACTCTACACCATACACCCTACACGCTACATGCTACACGCTACACTCTACACCCTACACGCTATACGCTAGGGTGTAGAGTGTAATATGTAGCGTGTAGTTTGTAGCGTTTAGCTTGTAGGGTGTAGCGTGTAGTGTGTAGGGTGTAGAGTGTAGTGTGTAGCGTGTAGCATGTAGGGTGTAGGGTGTAGAGTGTAGAGTGTAGCGTGTAGGGTGTAGAGTGTAGGGTGTAGGATGTAGAGTGTAGGGTTTAGAGTGTAATGTGTAGCGTGTAGGGTGTAGCGTGTAGCATGTAGGGTGTAGGGTGTGGAGTGTAGGGTGTAGCGTGTAGGGTGTAGAGTGTAGAGTATAGCGTGTAGAGTGTAGGGTGTAGCGTGTAGGGTGTAGAGTGTAGCGTGTAGGGTGTAGCGTGTAGCGTGCAGGGTGTAGAGTGTAGCGTATAGCGTGTAGGGTGTAGAGTGTAGAGTGTAGCGTGTAGCGTGCAGAGTGTAGCATGCAGGGTGTAGGGTGTAGCGTGTAGAATGCAGAGTGTAGCGTGTAGGGTGTAGAGTGTAGCGTGTTGGGTGTAGAGTATAGCGTGTAGCGTGTAGGGTGTAGGGTGTAGAGTGTAGAGTGTAGCGTGTAGCATGCAGAGTGTAGCATGCAGGGTGTAGGGTGTAGCGTGTAGAATGCAGAGTGTAGCGTGTAGGGTGTAGAGTGTAGCGTGTTGCGTGTAGGGTGTAGAGTGTAGCGTGTAGCGTGTAGAGTGTAGCGTGTAGCGTGTAGCGTGTAGAGTGTAGCGTGTAGGGTGTATAGCGTGTAGCGTGTAGGGTGTAGGGTGTAGAGTGTAGAGTGTAGCGTGTAGCGTGTAGAGTGTAGCGTGTAGCGTGTAGAGTGTAGGGTGTAGCGTGTAGGGTGTAGAGTGTAGGGTGTAGCGAGTAGGGTGTAGCGTGTAGCGTGTAGGGTGTAGGGTGTAGGGTGTAGCGTGTAGGGTGTAGAGTGTAGCGTGTAGGGTGTAGGCTGTAGGGTGTAGCGTGTAGTGTGTAGAGTGTAGCGTGTAGCGTGTAGGGTGTAGCGTGTAGCATGTATCGTGTAGCGTGTAGCATGTAGAGTGTAGGGTGTAGGCTGTAGGGTGTAGCATGTAGAGTGTAGGGTGTAGGCTGTAGCGTGTAGAGTGTAGGGTATAGAGTGTAGCGTGTAGAGAGTAGGGTGTAGAGTGTAGAGTGTAGCGTGTAGGGTGTAGAGTGTAGCGTGTAGAGCGTATTGTGTAGAATGTAGAGTGTAGCATGTAGCGTGTAGAGTGTAGGGTGTAGAGTGTAGCGTGTAGAGTGTAGCGTGTAGGGTGTAGCGTGTCGGGTGTAGGGTGTAGGGTGTAGCGTGTAGTTTGTAGGGTGTAGGGTGTTGCGTGTAGGGTGTAGAGTGTAGCGTGTAGCGTGTAGAGTGTAGCGTGTAGGGTGTAGGGTGTAGCGTGTAGTGTGTAGGGTGTAGGTTGTAGAGTGTAGGGTGTAGAGTGTAGCGTGTAGGGTGTACGGTGTAGAGTGTAGGGTATAAGCTGTAGCGTTTAGCGTGTAGGGTGTAGCGTGTAGCGTGTAGGGTGTAGAGTGTAGCGTGTAGGGTGTAGAGTATAGCATGTAGAGAGTAGGGTGTAGGGTGTAGGGTGTAGAGTGTAACGTGTAGCGTGTAGGGTGTAGCGTGTAGCGTGTAGGGTGTAGAGTGTAGGGTGAAGGGTGTAGCGTGTAGCGTGTAGCGTGTAGGGTGTAGGGTGTAGATTGTAGCGTGTAGGGTGTAGCATGTAGCGTGTAGGGTGTAGGGTGTAGAGTGTAGAGTGTAGCGTGTAGGGTGAAGCATGTAGGGTGTAGGGTGTCGGGTGTAGCGTGTAGGGTGTAGGGTGTAGAGCGTAGGGTGTAGCGTGTATGGTGTAGAGTGTAGCGTGTAGCGTGCAGAGTATAGCGTGTAGGGTGTAGCGTGTAGCGTGCAGAGTGTAGCGTGTAGGGTGTAGAGTGTAGCGTGTTGCGTGTAGGGTGTAGAGTGTAGCGTGTAGCGTGTAGAGTGTAGAGTGTAGCATGTAGCGTGTAGAGTGTAGCGTGTAGGGTGTAGAGTATAACGTGTAGCGTGTAGAGTGTAGGGTGTAGAGTGTAGAGTGTAGCATGTAGCGTGTAGCGTGTAGAGTGTAGCGTGTAGCGTGTAGAGTGTAGGGTGTAGCGTGTAGCGTGTAGCGTGTAGAGTGTAGGGTGTAGCGTGTAGCGTGTAGGGTGTAGGGTGTAGAGTGTAGCGTGTAGCGTGTAGAGTGTACGGTGTAGAGTGTAGGGTGTAGCGTGTAGGGTGTAGAGTGTAGCGTGTAGCGTGTAGCGTGTAGGGTTAAGTTACACGCTACACACTAAACACAAAAAGAAAAGGATATGCAAACCAATGGGATCCACGTTAAATAGTCAATTTTATTGTACAAAAATAGTAATCCACAAACAGAACCAGGCAAAACATACATTTAAAAACATTTAAAACACTAGTATGGCTGAATAGGCCATAAGTAATTTTACCCGAGGGAATGAAGGAAGCTAATACTTTACAGCATATGTGAGACAGGAGAAATAACCAGAGAGAAAAAATTGCTAGGTATGCGGGTACACCAATCTTAGTCAAATCTACATATAAGAAGCCTATTGTTTACTGCCAACTGTGACCCCCTGAGTACTATGACAGGAAACATATACTCCAGCCTAGTATCTGGAAGAAATACATCATGGATCCTATTTTGTTCAACACAGCATGCGTGCGCACAGTTGGTAAGCAAATGAAAGCAGACCCCTATAGAAAGGTAATCAGGGAAATAGATATGCTGCAGTACTACAAAATCCTAGTTATTTGGATAAATGTATGCATACAGACGCCTTGTGGAAATAGAAAGAATCAGGATCCATTGTCCTAAGGCTTGGAAAAATGCCAGGCCATGCATGAAGTAAATAGGTGTAATTCCATAGCAGTCCTGTCCCTCGGGAAAAAAACAAAGGAAGCCCTGAACCCCACGCGTATCGACGCTACTCAAGCGTCTTCATCAGAGGAAAAAGTGACACCCTACACGCTACACTCTACACCCTACACAATACACGCTGCTTGCTACACCCTACATGCTACACTCTACACGCTACACGCTACACGCTAAACCCTACACGGTACACCCTACACCCTACACCCTACACGCTACACGCTACACCCTACACCCTACACCCTACACGCTACAATCTACACGCTACACGCTACACACTATACGCTACACGCTACACGCTACACTCTACACCCTACACGCTACACTCTACACCCTACACGCTACACCCTACACTCTACACGCTACATGCTACACTCTACACCCTACACAATACACGCTACTTGCTACACCCTACATGCTACACTCTACACGCTACACGCTACACGCTACACCCTACACGGTACACCCTACACCCTACACGCTACAATCTACACGCTACACGCTACACACTATACGCTACACGCTAGACGCTACACTCTACACGCTACACGATACACGCTACACCCTACACGCTACACCCTACACTCTACACCCTACAACCTACTCGCTACACGCTACACGCTACACGCTACACCCTACACGCTACACCCTACACTCTACACCCTACACCCTACACGCTACACGCTACACGCTACACCCTACACGCTACACCCTACACTCTACACCCTACACGCTACACCCTACACGCTACACGTTACACTCTACACCCTACACCCTACACTCTACACCCTACACCCTACTCTCTACACTCTACACTCTACACCCTACACGCTACACTCTACACCCTACACCCTACACGCTGCACGCTACACTCTACACGCTAAATGCTACAGCTTATACCCTACACTCTACACCGTACACCCTACATGCTACACTCTACACCCTACACGCTACACCCTACACCCTACACCCTACATGCTACACCCTACACTCTACACCCTACACCCTACACGCTACACCCTACGCCCTGCACGCCACACACTACACTCTACACGCTACACCCTACACCCTACACTGTACACCCTACACCCTACACGCTACACGCTACACTCTACACGCTACACCCTACACTCTACACCCTACACCCTACACTCTACACCCTACACGCTACATGCTACACTCTACACCCTAGACGCTACACTCTATACCCTACACTCTACACGCTACACCCTACACCCTACACTCTACATGCTACACCCTACACTCTACACTCTACATGCTACACGCTACACGCTACATGCTACACGCTACACCCTACACGCTACACGCTACACACTACACGCTACACCCTACACCCTACACCCTACACGCTACACGCTACACTCTACACCCTACACGCTACACCCTACACCCTACACCCTACACGATACACGCTACACTCTACACCCTACACGCTACACCCTACACTCTACACCCTACACGCTACACCCTACACTCTACACCCTACACGCTATACGCTACACTCTACACCCTGCACGCTACACGCTACACCCTACACGCTACACTCTACACCCTACACGCTACACCCTACACTCTACACCCTACACCCTACACGCTACACGCTACACTCTACACCCTACACGCTACACCCTACACTCCACACCCTACACCCTACATGCTACACGCTACACCCTACACGCTACACATTACACTCTAAACCCTACACTCTACATCCTACACCCTACACTCTACACCCTACACGCTACACTCTACACCCTACACCCTACATGCTACACGCTACACGCTACACTCTACACCCTACACGCTACACGCTACACCCTACTAGCTAAACGCTACAAACTACACGCTACATATTACACTCTACACCCTAGCGTGTAGCGTGTAGGGTGTAGAGTGTAGCGTGTAGGGTGTAGAGTGTAGCGTGTAGGGTGTAGAGTGTAGCATGTAGCGTGTAGGGTGTAGGGTGTAGAGTGTAGAGTGTAGCATGTAGCGTGTAGATTGTAGGGTGTACCGTGTAGGGTGTAGAGTGTAGCATGTAGGGTGTAGGGTGTAGAGTGAAGGGTGTAGCGTGTAGAGTGTAGCGTGTAGCGTGTACGGTGTAGGGTGTAGAGTGTAGGGTGTAGCGTGTAGCGTGTAGCTTGTAGGGTGTAGAGTGTAGCGTGTAGCGTATAGGCTGTAGGGTGTAGGGTGTAGCATGTAGCGTGTAGCGTGTGTAGGGTGTAGGGTGTAGCGTGTAGGGTGTAGAGTGCAGCGTGTAGGGTGTAGAGTGTAGCGTGTAGCGTGTGTAGGGTGTAGAGTGTAGCGTGTAGCGTGTAGGGTGTAGGGTGTAGGGTGTAGAGTGTAGCGTGTAGGGTGTAGCGTGTAGGGTTTAGGGTGTAGGGTGTAGAGTGTAGGGTGTTGCGTGTAGGGTGTGGAGTGTAGCGTGTAGGGTGTAGCGTGTAGAGTGTAGCGTGTAGCGTGTAGGGTGGAGAGTGTAGAGTGTAGGGTGTAGCGTGTAGGGTGTAGAGTGTAGCGTGTAGCGTGCAGGGTTTAGAGTGTAGCGTATAGCGTGTAGGGTGTAGGATGTAGAGTGTAGCGTGTAGGGTGTAGAGTGTAGCGTGTAGAGTGTAGCATGTAGCGTGTAGGGTGTAGGGTGTAGAGTGTAGAGTGTAGCGTGTAGGGTGAAGCATGTAGGGTGTAGGGTGTCGGGTATAGCGTGTAGGGTGTAGGGTGTAGAGTGTAGGGTGTAGCGTGTATGGTGTAGAGTGTAGCGTGTAGCGTGTAGAGTGTAGCGTGTAGGGTGTAGCGTGTAGCGTGCAGAGTGTAGCGTGTAGGGTGTAGAGTGTAGCGTGTTGCATGTAGGGTGTAGAGTGTAGCGTGTAGCGTGTAGAGTGTAGAGTGTAGCGTGTAGGGTGTAGGGTGTAGAGTGTAGCATGTAGGGTGTAGCGTGTAGCATGTAGCGTGTAGCGTGTAGCATGTAGAGTGTAGCGTGTAGGGTGTAGAGTGTAGCGTGTAGGGTGTAGCGTGTAGCGTGTAGCGTGCAGGGTGTAGAGTGTAGCGTATAGCGTGTAGGGTGTAGAGTGTAGGGTGTAGCATGTAGCGTGTGGAGTGTAGCGTGTAGGGTGTAGGGTGTACAGTGTAGGGTGTAGCGTGTAGCATGTAGGGTGTAGGGTGTAGCGTGTAGCGTGTACCGTGTAGCGTATAGAGTGCAGCGTGTAGGGTGTAGAGTGTAGCGTGTAGTGTGTAGCGTGTAGGGTGTAGGGTGTAGCGTGTAGGGTGTAGAGTGTAGCGTGTAGGGTGTAGAGTGTAACATGTAGCGTGTAGGGTGTAGGGCGTAGCGTGTAGCGTGTACCGTGTAGCGTGTAGAGTGTAGTGTGTAGGGTGTAGAGTGTAGCGTGTAGGGTGTAGAGTGTAGCGTGTAGCGTGTAGCGTGTAGCGTGTAGAGTGTAGCGTGTAGGGTGTAGCGTGTAGAGTGTAGAGTGTAGGGTGTAGCGTGTAGCGTGTAGGGTGTAGCGTGTATCATGTACCGTGTAGCGTGTAGCATGTGGAGTAGGGTGTAGGGTGTAGAGTGTAGCATGTAGGGTGTAGGGTGTAGAGTGTAGGGTGTAGCATGTAGGGTGTAGGGTGTATAGTGTAGGGTGTAGCGTGTAGCGTGTAGAGTGTAGGGAGTAGGGTGTAGGGTGTAGCGTGTAGGGTGTAGAGTGTGGCTTGTAGCGTGTAGTGTGTAGGGTGTAGCGTGTAGCGTGTAGGGTGTAGCGTGTATCATGTACCGTGTAGCGAGTAGCATGTAGAGTAGGGTGTAGGGTGTAGAGTGTAGCATGTAGGGTGTAGGGTGTAGAGTGTAGGGTGTAGCATGTAGGGTGTAGGGTGTAGCGTGTAGGGTGTAGAGTGTAGCGTGTAGGGTGTACGGTGTAGAGTGTATGGTATAAGCTGTAGCGTTTAGCGTGTAGAGTGTAGCGTGTAGCGTGTAGGGTGTAGAGTGTAGGGTGTAGAGTGTAGCGTGTAGCGTGTAGGGTGTAGGGTGAAGCGTGTAGGGTGTAGCATGTAGCGTGTAGCGTGTAGCATGTAGAGTAGGGTGTAGGGTGTAGAGTGTAGCGTGTAGCGTGTAGTGTGTAGCGTGTAGAGTGTAAAGTGTAGCGTGTAGTGTGTAGTGTGTAGCGTGTAGCGCGTAGCGTGTAGAGTGTAGGGTATAGAGTGTAGCGTGTAGAGAGTAGGGAGTAGAGTGTAGGGTGTAGCGTGTAGGGTGTAGAGTGTAGCGTGTAGGGTGTAGAGTGTAGCGTGTAGCGTGTAGGGTGTCACTTTTTCCTCTGATGAAGACGCTTGAGTAGCGTCGATACGCGTGGGGTTCAGGGCTTCCTTTGTTTTTTTCCCGAGGGACAGGACTTGGGTAACTTATCTTTACAACTGCTATGGAATTACACCTATTTACTTCATGCATGGCCTGGCATTTTTCCAAGCCTTAGGACAATGGATCCTGATTCTTTGTATTTCATTTCAATTAGATTTTTATTGAGTTTAAACAAAGAAAACGAATAACAAAACATAACTGTATCTGTATAACTGTAGTAAATATTCTATAGCAGGTACAAGTGTACAATCAGGAAAAGAAACCGTCAAATTGCTTTTTTAATTGTGACCATTTACCCCATCTGGCATGAAAACGATCTTTGGATAGAAGATTAGTATAATAAATTTCCTCATATACAAAATGTCTATCGATCAACAATATCAAATGTTTCACGTTGGGCGGGCGAATGTTATTCCACTCTTTCACAATCAAATAGCTTGCGGACATTAGAACATGAGCTGTTAGAAATCTGTCCATTTTGAATTGATGTAGATTAATAAGCAATAAGGCCATATCAGGGCATGGCAATATAGTTTCCCCAGTCAGAAGTGAAATTATTAAGAAAATCTCAGACCAGAAATTTTTCAGAAGGGGACAGGACCAGAAAACATGTAGCAAATCTGCTGACTGACCACATTTCCTCCAACACATCCCATCATGACCCTTAATAAAATGTTTAAGTCTATTGGGAGTTAAATAATATCTCTGAATTAGTTTATAATGGGTTTCCAGGGTATTCGAGCATCTGGAGGCTTTCGTAGCTAATTTGAATGATTGTGTCCATTGAGATGGTGAAATTGTTTTATTTAATCTTTGTGCCCATTTCTCAAAGGAACCCGAGCTGCTAAAAGTATATTTGTCAGTCAATATATTATAGAAGGACCTCAGACAGCTCTTGTTTTTTAGAGGTGGGGTTTTGAAAAAATTAATGGCAGTTTGATTAAGTAATATTTTTTGGGGAGTGTTTAGTTCTAATCTTTTATACTCCTCTTTAAGCAAATAATAATTCATAAATTCACAACTCTCAATCTTAAATTTATCTTTCAGTATTTGAAAGGGAACAAATTTATTAGCTTCCAGCATATCATGGATATACTTAATCCCTAGTGTCGACCACTTTTCAAAACGAAATCTAAGTGTGGGCCTAACCGGGAGCAAGTATGAAATGGGGAGTGGGTAGACAGGATGAGGAGGTCTGTTGGATTTATGAGCTTGAAAATGTATCCAGCTTTGAACTGCCGCCTTGATGATGGGATTATGAATACTCTCAACTTTCTGATGCTTTATAAAGAATCTATATAGATATAAAAGGGGTTCCTGGTTGGGCATGGAGGTTAATTCCATTTTGGGCCATTCCAAATTTTCAGTATTCCTGAACCATAATTTGGTTTGGTCAAGGATACTGGAGTGGTAATATGCGCTTATATCCGGAAGAGCAATTCCCCCGTTCTCTTTAGAGCGAATCAAAATTTGTTTTTTTATCCTCGATTTCCCCCTAGGCCATATAAATCTGTTCATTTGTTTAATCAAATTTTGTAAAATAAGATTGGGAAGTGGTAGGGGGACATTCCTAAAGAAATATAGAATTTTAGGAAGGAGAAGCATTTTATACAAGGTAATTTTTCCAAGCCATGAGGAAGGGGATTTTGAAATGGTTTTAATAGTTTGTTCTATTTCGTTATAAACGTGATCAGCGTTGATCTTGTATAGATTGTGTATATCATTCGTCAATAAAATGCCCAGGTAAGGGGTTTGGGTACGGTTCCATATGAAAGGGTAGGAACTGTGTAGTATCTGTTTCGTTTGAGTTGATAAATAGAGAGATAGTACAATAGTTTTGGAATGGTTCAATTTATAGAGAGAAACTCTACCAAAGTCCTTTATAATTTCCCAAGCGTATTTGATTGAGCTAATTGGGTTTGACAAGGTTAGGATAATATCATCCGCATATAATCCAATTTTATGATCTATGTTGCCTGAGGATATACCTTTAATCTCTTCAGAGTCCCTGATGTACTGAGCTAACGGTTCAAGACTAAGGATAAAAATCAGAGGGGAAAGTGGGCATCCCTGCCTCGTGCCGTTAGAGATCGGGAACTGTTCTGACATTATGTTGTTAACAAATATAGCGGCTGAAGGGGCAGAGTACAATGTTTGTATGCTATTGATTAGGTTTGGACTAAAATTTAATTTCTTGAGTACCGCAAATGCAAAGTCCCAGCTCAAACGATCAAACGCTTTTTCAGCGTCTAAAGTGATGAATAAACTGGGAATCTGCCTACGGTTACATAGAGAAAGAAGATTCAACACCCGTCTAGTGCTATCGTATGTTTGTCTTTGTTTGACAAAACCTACCTGATCAGGGTGAACAACATCTGGAATAATGTGTTGTAGTCTATTTGCTATGATTTTTGCATATGCTTTAATGTCGGTATTTAGTAGTGAAATTGGTCTAAAATTTTCAATTTTTGTTGTATCTTTATTGGGTTTAGGAATGACTACTATTGTGGCTTTGAGCATTTCATTGTCACATTTTCCATTCACTCTGATAAAATTGAGTGTCTGGGTAAGGTGGGGGATAAGCAATTTTTGAAACTGTTTGTAGTACTCACTCGTGAAACCGTCTGGACCCGGTGCTTTGTTAATTTTTAAAGGCATTAATAACATTCATAACCTCTTTCTCGCTAAAGGGCATATCAAGTGTTTCTCTTTGCTCTGGCGTAAGGCTCCCCAGTTTTATTTTCTCTAGAAATAAATCAATTTGGTCTTGGGAGGGAGGTGAGACATCTATATTATCTTTCAGGTTATATAGTTTAAAGTAATAATCCCTGAAAGCCTTTGCGATGTCCTTTGGTTTTAGAACATCGCCAGAAGCCAATGATATTCTATCAACCACCTTTCTCATCTTTATAGGTTTGAATTTGTTGGCCATCAGCCTAGTTGGTCTATCATTGTCCGTATAGTATCCAGCCCCAAAAAAAGTGGCTTTTTTATCATACTGAGCAATTAATAGATTCCTAAGATCTAGCCTACAAATATGCAATTCTTTGTGTTTATCAAAACTACTATCATTTTGAGCAGAGGCTTCCAGGATTTTAATTTTTTCTATTAGTTCTTTCTGTCTAAACTCTCTTATTTTTTTTTGTTTAGCTCCAAGCTGAATTAATGTTCCCCTAATCACACACTTGTGGGCTTGCCATAATATCTCTGGGTTGATTTCTTGTGTAGAGTTTTCAACAAAATAGTGGGAGATGGTTTGTTCTATTAATTTGGAATTTTCCTGTGTATTGGTTATGAATTTACTGTATTTCCAATTGTATGATTTATTTTCTCTATCTGTATTTTTAAGTCTAAGGAGGATAGGTGCATGGTCTGACCAAGTGATTGGGCCCGTGACAAATTTTTCATATAGATCTAAAACTGAAAGACTTGTAAAAATATGGTCAATCCTAGTGAAAGATTTGTTGTATGGGCAGTATCTTGTGAATTCTTTTGAATTTGTATTCAGCACTCTACAACTGTCCTGTAATCCAGATTGTCTTAGCCAGTAAGATAAATTTTGTTTTTTATAATATGTCAGCGGGTGGGAGCAATCCAAATGGGGATCAACAATATGATTAAAATCCCCGCCCCATACAACATGACCCTCACTGAAGTCCTCCAATTTTTTTTTGAATCTATTAAGAAAGCGAATTTGACTTGAATTGGGGGCATGTATGTTAGCAATGGTGAAATTAACATCTCCCAATTTTCCCTTAATAGTGATTTGTCTACCTTCCTCGTCCTTCATTGTGTCTATTATTTTAAAAGGTAAATCCTTGTGAATGGCTATCGCAACCCCCGCTTTTTTCTTTTCACTGTTTGAAAAGAATATTTGCGAGAAATATTTATTTCGGAATCTATGGTTATCAGATTCTAATAAATGAGTTTCCTGAAGCAGGACTATATCAGCTTTAAGTCTACGCATATCTTTCCAAAGAGTAAATCTCTTGTAGGGGTTGTTCAAACCATTCACGTTATAGGACACAATATTTAAAGACATAGTATTGGTGTTTGTAGATTATGTAGTGATGTCTGTATTTACAATTAGAATTGTCCACAGAGAAGGAGATTAATAAGACCAGCAAACCCTGTAGAAACAAAAGAGGCAACCTACACAGAACCTGTATCCCCAACATGACGATGATGATGAACCCTTCCAGATCAGATGAAAGTGAAAGCAAACGACGGTCTCCGCTTAGTAGAGATGCACACAGTCCTGCATACAGATAAAAGATAAAAATAACATAATTGCAACCAGCAAAAAAGTGGGTTAGAAAACCAACAGTTGATGCACACCGAAGTGTGTGTGTAAATGAGTAAGTACTCATTCAAAGTTTAGGGGGTGAAATTAAGGGCCAAGTGAGTGGGGCCAACCCAAAATAATTCAAAAGCTTCATCTGTTTTTCTTCGTGATCCACGAGGGCTTGACATGTCCTGGAAGATGATCAGAAACTCCGCTGTCTTTGTGTCCAGAACTTGATCTCTCCATGGGCGGCAGGCCTAGATCATGAATAAATTTGTCAGAGTTATTTAAGTCAGTTAGCGCAAAAATGACATCTTCCTTAATCACGATCAATTTGGTTGGAAATCCCCATTTATACAGTATCTTATTATTCCTAAGATGGTCAGTGACAGGAATGTATTCTCTCCGTTTTTGTAATGTGGCTCTTGAAAAGTCTGCGAAAATTTTTATCTTGTTGTAGGGGGTCGGTAAATTTGGCAATTGCCTGCTTTTCCTAAGAATTTCCTCTTTAATTTGAAAATAGTGAAAACAGGCTATGACGTCCCTGGGAGCTGTAGTTGGTGCGTATTTGGATTTAGGTAGTCTGTGAATGCGCTCCAGTGTTAGATCACCCCTAGAAGCTTTAGGAAGAACTGAGTGAAGCATTTTTTGGGTGTATTCTGTAAGATCACGATCTTTGATTGACTCAGGTATCCCTCTAAATTTTAAGTTACTACGCCTGCTTCTATCTTCTTGTTCAACTTGTTTTGATTTTATTTGGGCCACCTCGTCCTCCAGGTTGTAATGTGCATCTATCAATTTATTATGGGACTCCACCAATTCCCCCATTTTCCGTTCAAGGTGGTCCACACGCTGTCCAAGATCATCTATATCTTTACGGAGGGATAGATTATGAGATTCCAATTGTGACTGGAAAGATTGAGCCAAAAGAAGAATGATGTTCTTAATGAATATTTCTGATGCATTTTTATTAGAAGCGTCCACATCAGATAGTGACTGTATAAGAGTATCAGCAAGTGTCGGGTTGCCGAGATCCTTGGGAGAATGAATAAGAATTGAGTCTTTATTCTGAAGGCTCTCCTGAGCTGCAGCAACCAAAATATTCCCTTTAGAATAGGGAGTATCATGGGAGCCGATCGGCACCTTAATGGGGCTGGCATTAATATTGAATCCGGCACTATGTGTAGCATAAGCAGCCTTTCCAGGGGCTGGTGGGGTAAAGGGAGTATCAGATATAAATGAAACATCCTTACAAGATGTGGCCCCTTTAACCGGCGTTGTAAAAAGATCTCCGGTTGTTAAAATAGCCGGCGCACATTTTTCGGCCTTTCCAGCGTTTTGTTTTTGTGAGCGTTGCCGATTAGAGCGCTCGTTCTCCTTTTCAAGATGGCCGCTCTCGCGGGAAGACGAGCGAGAGCGGGAGCTCCGTGCAGGGCTATTTTCCAGCGGTCCCCTCCGCTTACTCACGGTTACCGCTGACTTCCTCTGTGTGAGCCGCGGGTTTATTCTTGTTTTGAAAGCGGCGTGCTTCAGCCGCTGTGGCGTCGCTCTTAAGTGCTGGCGTCCCCGGCCATAGATACGGGACTTGCCTGCACTTCCTGGTATTTTACATGCTGGATGCGGGGAGCCGCCGCCGCCATCTTGGATCATCTCTTCAGCGCTACAGCGCTCTGTATCAGCGTCTTTTTCTCTGCGGCTGCTGCGGTCAGCCATGGCAGCTTAGTAGCGATCTGTGCAGGAGATATTCC